>NC_141930.1:29360622-29512138 GCF_057802395.1 Ceratotherium simum simum | reverse complement strand
TTCTCCCATTCAGTAGGTTGTCTTTTCATTTTGTTCATGGTTTCCTTAGCTGTGCAAAAGCTTTTTAGTTTGATGTAGTCCCATTTGTTTATTTTTGCTTTTGTTGTCCTTGCCTCAGAAAATTGATCAAAAATTATTGCTAAGACTGATGTCAAAGAGCTGACTATGTTTTCTTCTGGGAGTTTCATGGTTTCAGGTCTTACATTCAAGTCTTTAATCCATTTTGAATTTATTTTTGTATATGATGTAAGATAGTGGTCTAGTTTCATTTTTTGCATGTAGCTGTCCAGTTTTCCCAACATCATTTATTGAAGAGACTATCTTTTCCCCATTATATATTCTTGCCTTCTTTGTCATAGATTAATTGACCATATATGCATGGGTTTATTTCTGGGCTCTCTATTCTGTTCCATTGATCTATGTGTCTGTTTTTGTGCCAGTACCATGCTGTATTGATTAGTATAGTTTGAAATCAGGGAATGTGATGGATTCAGCTTTGTTCTTCTATCTTAAGATTGCTTTGGCTATTGAGGGTCTTTTGAAGTTTCATACAAATTTTAGTATTCTTTGTTCTAGTTCTGTAAAAAATGACATTGATATTTTGATGGGGATTGCACTGAATCTGTAGATTGCTTTGGATAGTGTGGATATTTTAACAACATTAATTCTTCCAATCCATGAGCACAGTATGTCTTTCCATTTATTTCTGTTATCTTCAATTTCTTTCATTGATGTCTTATAGCTTTCAGAGTACAGGTCTTTCACCTCCTTGGTTAAATTTATTCCTAGGTATTTTATTCTTTTTGATGCAATTGTAAATGGCGTTGTTCTTATTGTTGCCATTTTTTAACAAGGGAGGTGGGCAGAAGATTGTGTTAAAAGACAAAAGAGTGGAAATACCTGACAGCAAAAACAACAACAGCAAAACCTCCAGCAAATAAAGATCAGCTCAGACTACCCTATCTAAATCCTTTTGCATTTTGAAGAGAAATCTATCTTCAGAGACAGCGTCTCAATACAACCCTCTGCTGACAGATTATCCCATTTACAAATGAACCAGCTTTTAAATTAAATTGATGTGAATTACAAGAACAGAGCTTTTCTGCTCTAGGAAAAGAAAAATAAATGTGATAAGGGAACCTAGTCTGATGTATATTTCATATATATTTATGGTAAAAGATTCTTAGGATTTATATGTAAAAACAAAAATTTCTGCTGTGAATGCAAATAATCAATGGGCAGGACACCTGTGAAGTATTTGCAAATAGCTCTGAATTAAAATCTTTAAAATATTCTCATTTAGCAGGTGGAGAGCAGTCCTAAGTCTGCAAGTCATTTCCATATGTGACTATGTCTAAAATTATTATTTTTTTAGGGTAGAAAGAAAATTGCTTTTTTAACCTAATTTCAACTATCTATTACTCTCTGAAGGGCATTTTTAAAAATAATAAGAAAATCAAACAAGAAATATGACATTTTATAACTGATGCTAAAAATTGTATTCTCCTTATAGAAGTTGATGTAGCCCTAAAACACTGTTAGCTGTGGAAATCCTCTCTCCGCTCTCCTTACTTAGTGAATAATTAAGTCAGAGATACCTCATTGTGCTGGAAGCTGACAGGCTCAGTGGAGAACTGTTTAAGTAGAGCATAAGTGTTTCTCAGTTTGTACTGTCCCCAGAAGAACAGTGTGGCTGCTGTTCTGAGACCATGAATCAGGGCAGAGTGGAAACTTAAACATGAACATCCAGTTCTTTTCACTCCACACTGTCACCTTAGACATAACTGCTGCTCTGCAGTGAATCCAGTATTTTCCTAGGAAGACCTACCTATGGAATGGAATATGAGAAATACTCGATGAGGTCCAGCTGTACATGCATAGCTAAGATGGCACATGGTAGATAAGATGGCACATAATACAGTGCCCTGTACTTAGAGAGTTTCCAGTTTACACTTGTTATGATTTTCCAATCCAATCCCATATCCCCACCAGGAGAGAGAGAGAGAAAGAGAGAGAGAGAGAAGGGCAGGAAGGAAAGAGGGATGGAGGGAGAGAGGGAAGAAGAAAGACTGCCCAGTAAGCAGAGATGGGCAATGGCACTCCTATTAGTCTCCAAGTAGAGGATACTGCTCTCGTATTAAAGATGTAAGCTGTGGTCCAAGGCCTCAGTCGTATTGTCAACAACATCTCAAACTCATCCTGGACTTTTGATTCTATCTAAATGGTGCAAGCAAAGGTAGAAGGTTAATTGTCTATCTTCTGTAGACAGAAGTTACCCTACCTGGACTTTTGGATGGCCCAGAGAACCTGTAAGATGAGCAGGCTGGGCTGGAGGGTCTCTAAAGTCACTTAGTTTTGTGAGTGTGGTTCTCTGAATGCTCCATTTGGGTTGTGTAAACCTAGCTTCCCAGAGCTGGCAGAGAAGATACTGATTCATGTACAAACTATTCTCCACAGGCCTTCCCCAGCAACGTAGCATGGCTCAGTGCATGTTCCATGTGGTATGCTCCATGGAGCAACCCAGGAAATCCTGTGAGGATCATGGCACACCACGTAAGCTTCACAATGAATTTGTATAAACCACAGCCCGGGATGCATGCAGCACAGTCACCTGGCTGTCAGAGCCAGGTGAGTATGAGTACATGCTCATGCGGTAGAGCCATCATGCAGAAACAGTGCTTCCTTGTAAGGAACCATCTGGGTAAAGCAAAAGAAATCAAGTCTTCACTAGATGCGAGTGGGTGCCAATCCACCAATCCAAATGTTTCTACTTTTTCCAGATGGCTTTAGTTCTTCATTTCCAGTTTCCATCTTTACTTGTCATTACTGGAAAATTTCATTTTACACTCTAAGTGTATTTATCTGCGATGTTGAGAGCGAGTTACAAACAAATGCCATCCCACAGGCCATGTGCCCAGGAAAGCTTTGCTGAGCAGGGAAAAAACACCTACACCAACTTCGATTCTGATTTTTCAAATCCAAAATCCTCATGTGTTGCCCCTTTTGCCAACAGTTTATCCTGAATATTTCATGAAAGGAAGAGAAGAAAAGAAAGCTCTTTTTCTGTCTTGCATCCCATGAGACTACTGGGGAAGTCAGAGGTTAAGGGGTTGTTCTCAAACATTGGCAAACTCTGTCCCGAGCTAACTGGAAAAAATGCCTCATTTGTCATATCCTGATGAGGACTTGCAAGAACTAAATCATTGAATTTCGAGTTGCTCAACTTCGTAGTAAAGCAGGTAGAGCCACCCCCAGCTACATGTAAGTGGCTCAGGCTAGAGAAGAAACCCAGCTACCCCTAGGCCCACATCCTTCCTCCTCTGCCAAATGCCTTGTCTCTGCATGTGCCCGGCTCCACCTCTGGATTTCTGCAGGGAGGAAAAGCACAGGCGAGAGTGCCAGTCTGTGAGTGGGACTGTGTCCCGCGTCCCTCTAGGTCTGTCTACTTTGCCGCTGCTATTTTCGTTAGTTAATTAACACATTTATCGAATGTCTATTGTGTGCATGATGGTGTGTGAAGCTCTGCAAAATTTATCCTAAAAAAGTTCCCTTTTTAAAAAAATTTATAATGTGACATTATAAGCAACGTGACAAAACATATTTAGAAACACCTAATTTATCTGAGTGTATTCCAGAATGAGCTGTTGCATTTTCTAGATGGGATGATATAAAATGAGAGGAGCCCTTAGAGCGTATCTAGCTCACCCTCTCTCTAAGGGGCCACACAGCCTCTGCTTGAGTCCATTGTCCCTACGAGGCAGTTCTGACGGACTCACAGACTCTGTGGTGGAAGGGACCTTAAAGGGCGTCTAGCCCATCGCTCTAACTGGCACACAAGTCTCTGATCACTTCCCCGCGTTCAGCCTCAGGGTCCACCATCTCACCAGGGATCTGCTCATTATCATAAGACGCATATAGTAAAAGCTCTTCCAAAAATACTGTATTTTAAAATTTCTACATATTTTGAATTTTTTAAATATTAACTATTTATTCTCTATTACACCTGCTATTGAATATAAAGTAGAAAACACAAATATGCACAAAGGAGAAAATAAAAATTACCTTCCTGCCACTCAGAAGTAATAAAAATCCTGCCACTGAGAAATAATTAGGGATTATATTTTATTGCTTCTCTTTATAGACTTCTTTCATGTTTTAATATTTATTACATTACCATATGGATACTATTTTGTAAACTCCTTTGATTCACAACACATCATGAACATACATCCGTGACAATGTATATAATTCTGTATTATTTCTAATGACTACATCATATACCAACATATGGATTATCCTTTCCTTTTCCATTAAGTCCCTGTTTTTGATATCATAAGTTACCATCTATATTTGCTATAATAAATAATCCTATGATAAACACATTGAGAACTAAATCTCTGCAGATAGCCTTAATTATTTCTCAAAGATAAATACCCAAAAATGAAATTGCTAGATCCGAGGGCAAGCGGGGTTTGAAGGCTTTTGATTTATTATGTCAAACTGGCAATTTTAAAGTGCATTTCTTAAGAAGAATTCTGCAATGACTCAAGTTTCTGATCCAAATGCACAGAAAGTGAGTGAGGGCAACAAATGTGACAAGGACTAAGAATGGGGTAAATCTCTTGAGATTTGGGAAAGAGCTCTTAATAGTGTCCATTTGAATATGAAACGCTTAATTCCAAGAAGGGTCCTGATTTCTTCCCTCATTACTTCATTGTATCCACTTTTATAAACTTTATTAAATTTATTTTATTGAGTAGCAGCAGTTCATTATTGATGAAACCAAATTTTAAGAAAAGCTTCATCAGAGACTTTTGATTTGAACCAAAATTATGAGGAAAGCAGACATGAATTCCTCAAAACTCTTGACAAAAATCTGACTAAAGAAAACTTGTAAAAAGCTGAACCATACAAAAATTATGAAACAGTAGCCTCTACATTGGACAGTTTGTGATTTCTTTTGGCTTTATAAATATATTAGATTTATCTAATAGCATTTAGTGCAAAGCCCTGCTGGGGATAAAAGAAAGACAACATGTCCTCCCTCCCAGGTTTAACAAACTCAGAAGAGGCTGCACAAACAAGGGTGATGCCAGTGATGACTCTACACTCAAAGGCTATTACACATTCCTTCCTGGCAGCATGGGACCACCACACTTGGCACATAGTAGGCAATCAATGAATATTTGTTGAATAAAAAGAAGAATGAATGCCTGCTATGTGACAAAGCCCTTTGCTAGGTGTGACTGATACAAAAAACAAATGTCATAGCCCCGGCTCTCAATCTAATGGAAAAGAAAGACAAAAAAATTATTATAACTCAATGTGCTATGTCCTGTTGGTGGCCATATTAAGGCCCTTTGGTGACACAGAGTGATCTCTTATGGAAAAAGATACAGGGGAGGTAGAAATGCCATGCTATCCTCGTTTGAAAGAGGAGATGTCAGAGAATGTTGGAAGAATCAGGGAAGTTTTCATGAAAAGGGTGGCCTTTGAGCTGGGTCACAAATGATGCCTAACAGTTTGTCATGTTCTATAAGGAAAAGATAGCAACATGAAAAAAACCAGAAGGGAGAGGCCATTGATTTGGTCCATGCCTATGTCTGCTCAGCAGTGCTGGTGATAATAGTCTCCTCAAAGCAATGGGATTGTGAGTGTTATTTTATAGCACATAATTAGATTTATTCCTCACACTTGAAAGATCTCTCTAGTAGCAGGGTAAATCCCTGCATATATGCTTTAAAAGAAGCACAACCTCTTTTCCTGTATTTCTTATTTTTCAGCCTGTCTTTTTGCATTGCTCACTACTTGAGATTATCAATTAATAAATCAATAAAATAGCAAGTCATCAGTCTGCTTAATCAATACATATATAGAGTTGAGTTTTAAAGACTCATTACCATCAACAATTTTGTAAAGAGAGACTTACAGAACTGACATGATGTGTTGGCCACTCTATTGAAAAGCAGTGGCGGAATAAACGATGAGTGTCATGGGGGTAATGATATTATTGATCTCTTTATTTCATATTCAATAGCTTCTGAGTCATGGTACCACCCCAAGTTATACTTAGAAGAACAGAGAGAAGCTTCATTTGTTTATCATTGATTCAAGTGCTTGAAATCAACTCTGTATGGTATATCAGCCCTCGGCACAGCTGCAAATAGTTTTGAATTTGAATCATTTTGAACATAATATGAAATAAAGGCCTGACTATTTTTAGGTTCTACTTAATTATCTCCAATAATCAAGCACAAATCTTGGAATTTTTCCACTCAATATTCCTTCTTTCTCCTTCTCTCTGCTTCCCTGTGAGATGTTAGTGAGCACATATGCATGTTCAGGCATAGGGTGATACACTAGGTTCTGTGTGTGGGTGAAGAGAGAATGTGATTAATTGTACACGCACAGCTATGGAGAGAAAAGACCTAGCGAAAAGGTGCAGAGTGGTTGCTACAACCCTGTTTGAAACAGAGAAGCCAACATAAATAAAGGGATGTCTGCAGTGAAGTGTCTCCACACACTCACTGTTCCTTCTGCCTTTCTCATGGCTTCTTTGTTTACTAACCTCTAACCTGCCCAAATTTCAGTAGTGTTTCAGCACTTCATACCTTCAAGGAAGCAGAAGCCCACGTTTATTTTCCATTTACCTGACCTTTAGCCCAAACTTAGAGCAGGTGTTTACTTTGACTGAAATCAACATACCGTGTGTAGGGGAGAAAAATTTGCTTCCACCCTTCTAGGTTCTTTTGGCTGGTCTGATAATTGAATTGATGTAAGACAGATTAACAGGAGAAAAACAAATTTAATTTCATATGCACAGGAGCCCCAAACATATGGGACTCAAGGGCGAATCAGGCAGTTGAGGCTTATATGCCATCCTGGGTTAAGGAATGGTAGAGGGGCCTGGGGCTTCAAAGAGGAGGAGGATAATTCACAGGACAATAGGAAAAGCAGATGTTTGGTAATTAGCTGTTTGCCTTGCCATACAGATAGGTCTCTCAGATAAAAGTTGTCTTTGGTAATAGCTTTCTTTCTGGGCCAGGCCCCCTATCAAAACTTTTTTAAGTGGTTAAGGGAGAGGTAAAAGTTTTTCTTGAGTCTGCTGGGTCTTGACTGCCTTCTGCTTAAAATGATCCATGTGCCAAAGTGGAACATTTTGGGGTCACATATTCTACTCCCCCTCACTATAATTATTATTTCTAAATACTATAAATAACTACTGTGAATAGTAATCAAAATGCTTGCTGAGCAAGGACAAGGTGAGGTCAACTTAAAAAATTCAAAAGTGGCTTACTATGGTATTTTCACAAATAGATTTTTTCTAGGAAGCTACAGACAGTTACATGATCAGGATTTTCTAACCCATTTCTGATTGGGTAGGTAGATGAAGGAAGCTCCCACAACCACTTAAGTAGTTTTCACTATGAAACCTGTTCTCTATAGACAAACTGTTGCCATCGTAAAGTGTACATTCCAGTCTAGAAATATATTTTGCATTTATTCGGTAGATAGGAGTTAGATTGAATTTTAAAGAATTCTTTAGACATGTGAGCTAATATTTCCTTGATGACAGAAGGAATAAAGGGCTGGGATCATTTCCTGTTGAATGATTCAAGAAAGGCTTATTTTTTTAAATGTACTGCTCATGCATGGGAGAGTGTATGTATGCAACAGAGATCCAGAGCTCTGCACACTGTCAGAGCCAGATGCAAGCAGAGGGAAAGGGGCGACTGACTCAATTGGTATGTAAACGTTCCTTCCTATAAAACCACTTGGAGATTCACTCCTCGAAGCTCACAATGAGGCCCTGATTGCAGAAGCACAGGGCCTGCTGAGCGCTGCCTGCCTAAGGTTTTGTCAGCACTTTCATTGTGATCCTAAATTTCCACAGCTTTCCACTCAGCTGTAGAAAAAGTCAGAGAGTCTGTGAGACTAACAAGACTCCCGAACTCCAAAACTTTTTAAACATTCATAATATTATCAGTTCAAACACTTGGACAATTCTATAGGGCATGAAGTTCTCCAATGTAGAGCTGAAATGTAGGAGTTTCCAGTGTGTAATCTTCTATGAAGGCATGTACTTCCAGATTTTTGTTAGCTAAAACATTGAGTTAAAATTCAAATTTTAAAAATCTAAAACACATCTCCTATGATGTAAATAGGAAACAAATATTTTTAATACAGACTTTTAGAATAAATGACTGAGTAAATAAAATATTAAATATTAAAAAATCACAAATTTAAAAAATCAACATAGAAAAATGAAGCAGCTATAAAAACCATTTGAAGCAAATTTCATTTTTAAAGTATTTTGTGAGATATTTACTTCAAATTCAAGGATGCTAGGGAATCTCATGAAAGAGGGCATGTTGGACCTTAAAGAATGAGTGAAATGATTTTGAATGCAGAAATGCTTGGGAGGCAGACGTGCTGAGCCCTGAGGAGGAAGTCAGAGCATGAGGCACTTGTGTTGTAACACTGCCAACTCCAGAGAACAGAAGGCGAATAACATGAACTTGATCCTGAAACTTGAGGGTCCTGAAAAATCACTCTTTGTTCTTAAGGTCCAGCAATACATCTCTCAACAGTAGGCTGCAGTGTCTTACTTAGGACCTGAAGGAAATCATTAATTATTGCATTATTTACTCAATAAAATTTATGGAGTAGCTATCCATGGCAGGCACTGATTTGGATACTAGAAAAAGGAAGATGACCAGCACCATTTACACCCGCAGAGCCAGCCCAGTAATGATGAACAACATATGAACAATTAAGTGCAAAGGTTGCCGTGGGGACTGTGATAGGAGTAGACCCAGAGGGGAGTGGACACCTAAAGAAGGAAGTGACCCACTCCACCTGGAAAGGATGGGAAAGGCTTCATAAGCACTTTCGCTTGAGCTAAGTTGAAAGTTGAAGCAATAAAAATAGAAGAAATCACCTAGAGACAGATCGATGGAGGAGTAAAAGGCCAAGAACAGAATCCTGGGAGACACCACCTTTTAAGAGTCTAGAATGGAAGAAGAGCCAGTGAAGCAGAAGGAAATAAGGGAGAGGTGGGAAGGTCAGAAGAGCGCAGTGATGTGGTAGCCAAGGCAGATGTTTCAAAAGAAATGCCCATGGGGGACCAGTCAAGACGAGAACTGAACATGGTCTGTTAGATTCAATGATTACAACATCGCTGCAACACAGACCAGAACATTTCAGTGCAAAGTGTAGGAAACAAGTAAAGAATGTAAATTAGAAGAGAAGAAACAGTGGTAGCAAGGGTAGAATTTCTAGACTGCATATAAAGGGGAGAATAAAATTAGTGAAGTGGCTAAGAGCACAAATTGAAGGATAGAGACATAAACCTAAGACTGTGGTGAAGGAACCTTTAAAGGGTAGACTTGAAAAGCAGAGCAAAAGCAAGATCTTTCTCTAATCCCATTTCTGCCCTCCTATCCTAGTAGTTAACAAAAGTTAGTGTGTTAACAAAGGTGACACCACCAGTAACAGATAGAGCTAGGACCAGAGCCCGGGGTTCCGGGCTCCATCCTATCAGTAAAAGACCTCAGCGTGGAGAAATTCCATCGTGAATGATCTTTTATATTTTCACTCGTCTTCTAGCTTGAGTGTGTTACTTAACCACACTGAGCATTATCTTCTCTGACTGGAAGATAATTTAACCATCTAAATTGCAGTGTTGTGTTAGAATGAAGTAAAACGAACAATGTAAAGAACCTAAACCTCCTGTCTGGCAGGAGGATGCTCAGTCCACCCGTGTCATTTTCTCCCTTCCTTCCTTCCTGTCTCAATGGAAGAGGAAGAGCACCCTCAGCATGTTTCTGAATTTGCTATGAAATGAGGTTTCATAGTTCACATCTTATTTCTATTTTCAATGGATGTCGACCAATTTGAACTCATTTTACCAAACCTTGAAGTTAAATGTTAACTTGCTCTCCCACAAGAGCTCTGTGTCAGGCCCAGGTTGCTTATGCCCTCCAGAGCCAACGCCGACTGCAACTATTGTGCTCTTGTCTCTTAAACTCAGAGTTGTCCCAGAGGGTTTCGAAACCTCAGAAATCTTCCAGCAAATGCCACTTAGGCTTTGCTCTGTCCACTGACCTATATTTTTAGCACGAAATACTTTTAGCCTTGATTTTTTTTTTACAGAATATACATTTATGAGGGAAGAAAATGTTATGCATGTTCTTTAAATTTTCTAGGCACATCATCTTTACTCCATTAGACGTCGAAACTAATCTTTTTCCCGCAAGCTTATTAGCATTCACATCCTAAGTGTTGAGATATTTTCTACAGTCCTGGGAAAGTATAGGATTCCTAAAATTGATGGTCATATCTTCTTCATTTTTTTAATACTCTCTATTTTCTAGAGCGGTTTTAGGTTCACAGCAAAATTGAAGGGAAGGTACAGAGATTTCCCCTATAACCCCCAACTCCCACACGTGCATAGCCTCTCCCATTATCAACATTCTCCACCAGAGTGGTACCTTTGTTACCAAGGATCAACCTACATTGACACATCATAATCACCCAAAGTCCAAAATTACCTAGGGTTTACTCTCGGTGTTGTACATTCTATGGGTTTGAACAAATGTATAACAACAAGTACCAATCATTATAATATCATACAGAGTATTTTCACTGCCCTAAAAATCCTCTGTGCTCCCCCTGTTCATCCCTGCCTCCCCCAACCCCTGGCAGCCACTGATCTTTTTACTATCTCCATAGTTTTGTCTTTTCCAGAATGTCATATATTGGAATCATACAGTATGTAGCATTTTCAGATTGCCTTCTTTCACTTAGTCATATGTATTTAAGGTTCCTCCATGTCTTTTCACGCCTCGATAGCTCATTTCTTTTAGCCACTGAATAATATTCATTGTCTGGATGTAGCACAGTTTGTTTAGTTTATCCATTCACCTACTGACTGACATCTTGGTTACTCCCAAGTTTTAGCAATTATGAATAAAGCCGCTATAAACATCTATGTGCAGGTTTTTACGTGGATATAAGTTTTGAATTCCTTCGGGTAAATACTAAGGAATGCAGTAGCTGGATTGTATGGTAAGAGTATGTTTAGTTTTGTAAGAAACCACCAAATGGTGGTTTGGTGGCTATACCATTTTCCATTCCCATGGGCAATGAATGAAATTTCCTCTCCAGCATTTGATGTTGTCATTGCTTTGGATTTTGGCCATTCTAGTAGGTGTGTAATGGTATCACATTGTTGTTTTAATTTGCATTTCCCTGATGACATACGACGTGGAGCATCTTTTCATATGCTTATTATTACCATATGTATATCTTCTTTGGTGAGGTGTCATTTAAGGTCTTGGGCCCATTTTTAGTCGAGTTGTTTATTTTCTTATTGTTGAGTTTTAAGAGTTCTTTGTATATTTTGGATAATAGTTCTTTATCAGATATATCTTTTGCAAATATTTCCTTCTGGTCCATGGCTTGTCATTTTGTTCTCTTGGGCAGTGTTTTTCACAGAGCAGAAGTTCTTAATTTTAGTGAAGTACAGCTTATCCATTATTTCTTTCAAGGATCATGCCTTTGGTGTTGCATCTAAAAGTCATCACCATACCCAAGATCATCTAAATTTTCTTCTATGTAATCTTCTAGGTGTTTTATAGTTTTGCATTTCACATTTAGGTCTGTGGTCCATTTTGAGTTAATTTTTCTGAAAGTTATAAGGTCTGTGTCTAGATCATTTTTCTCATGTGGCTATCCAATTGTTTTTTGTTTTTTGTTTTTTGTTTTTTTGTGTGAGGGAGGTCAGCCCTGAGCTAACATCCGTGCTAATCCTCCTCTTTTTGCTGAGGAAGACCGGCTCTGAGCTAACATCTATTGCCAATCCTCCTCCTTTTGTTCCCCCAAAGCCCCAGTAGATAGTTGTGTGTCATAGCTGCACATCCTTCCAGTTGCTGTATGTGGGACACGGCCTCAGCATGGCCGGAGAAGCCATGCGTCAGTGCGCGCCCGGGATCCGAACCCGGGCTGCCAGTAGCGGAGCGCGCGCACTTAACCGCTAAGCCACGGGGCCGGCCCGCTATCCAATTATTCCAGCACCATTTGTTGCAAAGATTGTCTTTTCTCCATTGCCTTTGCACCTTTGTCAAAGATCAGTTGATTATATTCATGTGAGTCTATCTCTGGATTCTCTGTTCTGTTCCATTGATCTGTTAGTCAATTTTCGGTCAATACCACACTGTCTTGATTATTGTAGCTTTATAGTAAGTCTTGAAGTTGAGTAGGGTCAGCCCTCCAACTTTAATCTTCTCCTTCAATAGTATATTGGCTATCCTGGGTCTTTTGCCTTTCCATATAACTTTTAGAATTAGTTTATCGATATTCACCAAGTTACTTTCTGGGATTTTGATTGACATTGCATTGAATCTATAGATCAAGTTGGTGAGAACTGACATCTTGACAATATTGAGTCTTCTTATCCGAGAACATGGAATATCTCTCCATTTATTTATTTCTTTGTTTTTTTTGTCAGAATTTTATAGTTTTGCTCATATGGGTCTTGTACATATTTTGTCAGGTTTATACCTAGTGTTTCATTTTGAGGGATGCTAGTGTAAATGGTAGTGTGTTTTTAATTTCAAATTCTACTTGTTCATTGCTAGTTTATAGGAAAGCGATTGAGTTTGTATATTAACCTTGTATCCTGCAACTTTTCTATAATCACGTATTAAATCCAGGAGTTTTTTTCTTGATTCTTTCAGATTTTCTACATAGGCAATCATGTTATCTGTGAATAAAGATAGTTTTATTTCTTCTTTCCCAATCTGTACACTGTTTGTTTCCTTTCTGGCCATATCTTCTTGATATTAGAGGCAGTCTGGATTCAGTGAACAGCGTTAGTCTAATAAATCATCATAAGTGATTATATTTCTTTCTGTTTATCATCTTTCACCCTTCTCTCTCTCTCTCACTCTGTCTTGGTCTCTGTCTCTTTGTCTCTGTCTCTCTCTGTCTCCATCTCTCTCTCTGCACACACACACACAGACACACACACACACAGAAACACAAATGTACCTGAGGTTACAGGTACAGACTACTTCTCAAACTATAACACAATATTTGAAAGTCATATGCCTAATGGCAAAGGCAGTTGCCCCCACCTCCACCACTACCCAGAGAATGAAAGAGAGAGACGCAGGCTACCTCCTCAAGGAGCATAATGGAGAGAAAGTTCAGAGTCCAAAAACCTTGTTGTGAATCTTGGCTCCACCACTTAATAACTTTGATCTATGGCACATTTCACTAGCTCTCTGCATCTGTTTCTTCATCAGAGGAGCAGAGAAAGTAAGCCCTACCTCATAGGGCAGGCATCTGGAAGAATTTTCTGAGACAATGTGAAGGGCAAATGCCCTGTATCATATCTTGTATATGGCAGGTACTCAAGAATTGCCCTCTTCCATGGGGAATATTTAACTCTGATGAGTCAGTATAGACAACAGGAAGCAGATCATTTATAACCAAGGTATTAACATTACCACCAAGACTGTACCACCAAATAAACTCAGGGAATTAGGAATACACCACTGGTTTTTTTCCCTCAAGGAAAGAAGAAAGGAAGAAAGAGGGAAAAACTCAATAACCTGATATATCAAAATTAAAAAAAAAAAAAACCACCAGGACTCCATGAGTTTCTTGTGCCTCCCTGGCCTAATGTTGTCTTAATTTTTCACTTACTTGATGCTTATCAGCACATTGTCAGGCTGCACCTGCAACCTCATGGATAGAGGAAAAAAATATGAAACATTAATCTGATATTATCAGACCCCAGAAAGGCACTTTTGGAAACACTAATTAGATTTTATTCAGCCTTTTTTAATTTAGTGAGTTCTAGGAGAAGATCACACCTCTCCTAACACTTATAAAGAGAGTTTTTGAGCGAGATTGTGTGCGAGTAATACCTGTTCGATGCTCAAGGCAACATGTTGCCATGGTACCAATCAGATTTTGTCTTCATCAGGGAATAGAAATTAAAACTGACAACATTTAAGTGTAACTGTTTTTGTTTGTCCCCATAAGCAGTGTTAGTGCTTGGAAAGAGAGGAGGTCTGGTTTTGCATCATTGTTGTTTTCTGGTTTTGAAATGACAGTCCATTAAAATGAGTAGGACACGAAATAGTGCAACGAGTTTAGAGAAACAAAGAATCGCCCAAAGGAGCTCATTATTCTTATAAATTTACATTATCAAAGGATGTGGAAATGCCAAAAAGTGAGTTCTTGATGGTCAGAAGCTGCGGTGTCATCTCAGAGCCAAAGAGAGTGAGTCAGTGACTAATGGGGTGCAAGTGCAAGACTGATCTGGAAGCCTAATTGGCTATTTTTATGGCTTTAAAATTCTGATCTTATATTAGAGCTATAAAATATCCATTGTGCTTCAGGGAACATCTGTGCGTTTGGCTCTCATAATAAAAGAAATATTGCAAATCAAGAGAGGTAGCCTGGTATGGAGAAAAACAAGAGAATGATTAACTTAAAATTCAGGAAAGTGGTTGCCCATGGGGATGAGGTGGAGGGAGGAAGGAGTTTCATAGACATCAGTAACATTCAATTTCTTACGTTGAAGGGTATTTTATTATTCCTCTGGGAACTCTACATAGACATAATGCACTCACAATAAAAATTTACTTAAAAAGGTAAAGAGAGAGAGGATAGAATATGGCAAGCAGATGGACTAGGGACAGTGAATTCAAGTCCTGACTCTACTACTAACTAGCTAAGTGATTACATGTCACCCTGCCTGAGACTCAGTTTTCTCATCTGTAAAATAAGGCATGCTAAATGGTCACTATATCCCCTTCCAGATAGAAAACAATCCAACTCTATGTTTATCACGTGGAATACAATATTGCTGAATTAATCATGCTGGGGAAATACTATCTTTTTGTTATGCAAAAACAAAAAGTCCTACACTTACCATCCACCCCAACTTCACTAGCAGAGTAAGTTACTCTCTTATCCCAGGTGTGCCCCTTTAAGTTACTCTACTATTCCTTGAGCAGAATTTTGGGGATTCTTTATAGGGTGAGATATTATGAAGTCAGTGATGGAGCCTACAGTGTGGGAGTCAGAGGTCCTGTCTTGTGCCAACACTCCACACTCCTCTCTCTGCCTGTCAACTCATCTTGTCATTCAGAGCTTCTCTGAATGTAAAATAGCAATATACTAAACTCAAGAGGTGTCTAATTATTTCATGTTCATTAAATGCTGTCAAGTGCTTCATATTTTCCCCAAAATTACCAAAAATATAACTACACTTTTCAGGACTGGGCTAATCACCATACCAATTGGGTTTCAAGGAAATGATTCCTTTTGGTTTGCAGACTCAAGAAGACAAGAGACATCCCCTTTCCTCATTCTTTCCACATGTGTTAATGGAGTGCCTACTGTGGGTCAAGTCCAATGCTGGCTGCTGATTCCTACTTAATTTCTGAGAGCACAGATAGGAGATGTGGTTATTACAAATGTGCTCTGGGGCATTGTAGCAAATTTCCCAGGCACTGGTGTTCACTCACACTCGTTTGGATTTGTGTGTCAAATGAGAATAGGTAGATTTGTGCTGCTGTCTTCCACTTCTGGTTTTGTTTCAGGCTCCAGTGTCAGTCACAACAGGATGCACTTTCGTTGGCCCTGACCAACTGCCTAGCCTTCACCCTGAGAGCAGTGCTGCCCGCACATCCCGCGGTGCTTCCAGGGCAGAACCCCAAGAGAGGCCACAGGAGAACCACTGCCTGGGCTCTGAAGTTGAGCACCAAGCTCTGAAAACTAGACAAATGTCTTAACCTCTCGGAGGCTCAATTTATTCCCTGTGAAATGGGGGACTACCTCAAATGTTATAACGATCACTGTGAACACATTATGTCATAATGCCTATAAGTCACTGAGCTCAAGGCCTGGCACTTAATATTAACTCAAAATAAAAATTACATGTTCTTCCTCTTACTGTTCTAGCAAATTAAATACACAATCATGTTTCAAAGGGAAAGCTTCTGCCCTCAGAAGAACTGCCTGCTGCCCTCCTGCTCCATTGGTTCTGAGGGGAGCCTGGCTGAGGGAATCTGGCAGCATCCAATTCTCTCAAACATGTCCAAGCATCCTTAAGGAATATTCAGGTTTAAGCACATGCTTAAGTTAAGGGGGGCAGTGCTGGACACCAGATGTATTGTGGCATCTTAGGAAGCAAAATCAAAAGACTGATGTCATCAAGGGGCTACTTTGAAGGTGATGTGGCCACTTTCCTTACCCTAGCCCCTTTCAGTAAGAGCTTAGTGTGGGATTAATAAGTTTGCAAAATGTCTGTGCTAACATGTTAAAGAGTAGAAGCTGTTCCTATAATAATCAAAATTATCAAGGAAAAGCATTCATTCTAAATGTTGAAAGAAAAAGGAAACTCCTCAGGAAATCAGCTCTGAGTTCTGTGACATTCTTCTGCTTATGTAAATATCCAGATAATGACAAAACACACAGTTTAGGTGAACTTTCAGCTGCTATGTTTTTCTTATTTCGTTTATTCCTGGTAATTGTTAATGTTTTCAATTTACTCAGAGAACGAGTAAGCGACTTCCTGTGGGACACTAGGTCCAGCTTAAACCCCCTGCAGAGAAGCTGAGCTCTCCCACTAAGTCACCAACAGGAGAACCTAGTCTCTAACAACCCACCACGTGCCTCCAGGACTTCCCTTCACCGAGTTCACAGATGTGTCTCTGGTATCTCTAGTGACTGCTCTGTGATCATTTATTCATATAGTCAATCCTCAACAGAATACTGCAGAGGTGATGTATGCATTCGATGAAAGAATCAAACTAGGTCATCTCTAACCTAAGATTCAAAATCAGCGCAATCATGTTTATTTCAGCCAAAAAATACTTTACTACTACTCTGTTCATCTGGTTTGGTGAATCTAATATTAAGGTAACAATTATCCTTTAAAACCATTTCACATCTAAAAATAAATTAAATGCTCATCCGATGCAAGAGACTTGGCCATGCATGTAGTACATAAGGTCAACAATAAAGCCAGATATTTAAAAGTCCAAATTTATTAGACATGTTGGGAAAAAGGTGATTATTTTCATTTCAAGAAGAAAAAATTAAAATTACTCTGAATATGATGAATTTCAGATCTCAGCTTTCTTACTTTATCATGTTATTAAATTGGTTCCAAATTTTTTTCCTTTGCCTCTTTCTCCTAACTGAGAAATATTTTATTTTGATTGCCAAGGGAAAGCAAAATACTTTAGAATCAATAAGTTGTCAATTTCTAAACATGACTTCTTTGTGGATGTTTAGTTGGTTTTCAAATTAAGTAGAAGTCCAGTGACAAACATTTATATGACATCATTTCATCAAAATATGTCCACCTCTTTCAAGCCTCTTCCTCTCCCCACAGGTGGAATGTCTTCTATTCCCATCTTCCAAATGGGGAGCTGAGATCCAGAAGGTCAAACACTAGGACTGAGAGGAGAGGTCAAATCAGGGTCAGAGAGAGACCTGAGTCTTGTCTTCCAGTTATTTTGTGTTTCTCTTATGAAGCTCCTCAAAAAAATCAAATGTTATGCCTATTCTAAATACTACTGTTAAAGAAAAGAGTTATTCTTTGAATCTTTAGAACATTATAATTGGAGATGCCTTTGTCAACTTTTCTCCTGCTAAATGGCCAAGAAAGGCAATAATCATTTCTCTGATGCTGAGGTTTGATATTTTAGTAGAAGAACTCAAAGTGTGACTTGTACTTAACTCTAGTCCAACAGGAATTTGCAGTAATGAATGAAAGTGGTTGCTGACCTGGAATAAGATCACTTTGAACATGACACTATTATACAAAGTGGTAGCACTTATTTTCAGATAACCACTTTTTAAAAGCAGTTGTGAATATATTCCAAAGAATAAAATGCCAGCTACAAGGTTTTGAGAAGCAGAATAAGTTACTGAAGGGTGATATATTTTGGCTGATATGGCTGAGGTGGTTTGTTTTAGAGTTTATAGCTATAAAGGTAATCAGGTGATTCTTAATGTCGCCAAGAGTACTGCAGTGGAACCATTAAAGGAAGGAGAAAAGCGAGGGCATTTGGAAGGTCAGAACTTCGATTCTGGAACATTTCAATTAGGTGTTGATTCCATTGACTCTTATAGCCTCCTAAAAGTGGAAGATTCGTTTGTGAAAAATTGTGTTGTTTCAGAAGGTTAGGTGAGTGCCCGACTAATACCAGACTTTATCAGCTAGTATTCTGGAGGGAAGTTCCATTTATTAACACTTGCTGTTTTTTAGCGTCTCTTTTTTTCTCACTCAGGATTTTAGGTACATGGTCTCATTTTCCCAAAATATTCAGGTGGATAGGCTGAACGGTGGGGAGAGTCAGAGGTGTAGATGCATACAGCACAGACCAGGGCAAAGACCCTGGAAGTGAACACGCAAATGCTCAAACTTAAAGAGACAGAAGGAGCACTGCGCTCATGCAGCCTTTGATCTCCTGGATCTCAACTCAGGCTTTTTTTTTTGTGAGGAGATCAGCCCTGTGCTAACATCCGCCAATCCTCCTCTTTTTTTGCTGAGGAAGACGGCCCTGGGCTAACATCTGTGACCATCTTCCTCCACTTTATATGGGACGCCGCCACAGCATGGCTTGCCAAGCAGTGCGTCGGTGCGCGCCCGGGATCCGAACCAGCGAACCAGCGAACCCCGGGCCGCCGCAGCGGAGCACGCGCACTTAACCGCTTGCGCCACCGGGTCGACCCCTCAACTCAGGCTTTTTACGTATCTCAAGTCTCGGGCATATTTTTTGATCCTCAGTACACACAGCAAAGAGCTATAGGAACTGCTTAAGATCCTGAAGAGGGATGAGGGAAAGGGGAGGAAATCACTTAATCGAGTGTAGAGGAAATAACTGAGACACTCTTCGTTTAGACGTTCTGAGTGTTTCAAAGAGCAGGAATTTTTGATTTGGGTTTTTTAGTTTTTAGTATGACTGATTTTTATTTTAGGTGAATTGGTACTATAATTTGGAATTTCCTACGATGATATGTATTAAGCAGTTAACATTTCTGAAATGATTCCTATTTTCCTAATAATTAGAACAATGTTCTAATTGTTAATGTATTAATTTCATTTAATCCTCGCAGTGGCCTTCAAAGTTCTAATATTATCCCAATTTTACATAAGTGGGTGGTGAGAAGATTGGGAAGGTACGTAATTATCCCAATGTCACTTAAAAGGAAACAGAGGTGCAGAAAAATAACCTGTCTAAGGTCATAGGAAAAAACAAAAGACAGAAGCAGGATTCAAATTTAGGCAAGCTGGCTGCAGAGATAGCACATGTACCCGCTGCACTATACTGCAAACGGTAGTTACCCACAAATTGTCTCACATTCTCTCTTATATTTTAATATATAATTAGGGAGGGGAGGAGTCAAGTGAGAATTCTGAGCCCTAATCCATTAGTCTCTTTTGCAAATCGTCTTTAGTATTACTGCATCATTTCTGGACGTGCAGAATGTGACTGCAGAAAGTGTAATATTAGAGGGGAGAGATTTTCAAGAAGAGGAAATAGCACACGCCGAAGCACAGGGCGTGAGGGCGTGTTTCAGGAATAGCAAATTGCTCTACGTGCCTGGAGGTGACGAGTGAGGTTGACGATAGGAAGTTGTGGGTCAAGTCTGGAGGAGCGAGTTGAAGGCAGGTCTTCCTTCAGGTAGAAAAAGGCAAGAGCAAAACCATGCAGGGAAAATACTTTTCTACGTTTCTGCAGAAAAGGAAAGCGTACATTGGGAAAACTGTGTAAGATATCAAGTGTGTTATTTATTTGATATTATTTCATTGGCTGTGTTTAACTCGTCAGATCGTGGTTAGAGTAAGAATGGCTGCAGGGTCAGAACAAAAAAGCTCTAGAAATGGTAGCCTTGTAACTTACCATTTGAACTGCTGAACTATTTTTACCAAGGGAGAAAATAGTAGGCAAAGAGTTGAATGAGAAATGGCAATTCCAGGTGAGGACTCGTTGCTTTCTGCTTTGTCTGTTTTTAACTGAACCATTGGGTAGAATGACTAAAGGACTTAAGTTTATTCTGATGGAAAGAGAAAGATCCCTGAAAATAGTGAGGCAGCAAAACACCTTGGAGACATTTACCTACAAATTAGTAAACAGGGAATTAGGCATATTGACAGTAAATATAGGCTGTTGAGAAAGCAATCAAACTAATAGCAGAGAGCCACTGCAAGGTGCCTCTGAAAGCATCTATCAGCCCACACGAAGTGTGTTTGTAAGGTAATAAGTCTGATTCTTTAGCAAATATACGCAGTGTACGAATTTCAGATAATTTTTGTCACCTCCAAAGCAGATTCCACAAGTAAGCTTAGTGAGTTATTGTCATGGTAAAAATACACCAGGGACTCCTCTTTGAGAACTGCCATCGTGACTGGTGACTATTCTTTTGAATGTCATTGATACAACAAATAATATATCTCTTTTTTTTTGAGAGTAGGTGTGATTTTTAGAAAATGTAAAAAAAAAATTTACAGAATTAAAGCTAGTAAAGAAGGATGCTCTAAATTTGCAATATGCTCTAGGGTCAACCAGAAATTGTGATTATAAAGAAAGAGATAGGTGTTATTGACTGAAAGCCCATCTATTGGAAGCCCTGCCAACTGTCTGGCCACGTCTTTCTGCATTTGCTGTCGCACCCTGCTTGAGAAACACAGCCTCCTTGAAGGCTAGCAAACAGGCTTCAATACTCCAGGCCCATGTGGATTTTCACCTGCTAGTCACTGGCCTCAACCCTGACCCCTTTCCATTTTAGTCTGGCAAAATTCTTCCCTTTAAGAGTTTACTAGGATATTACTCCCTTGCTGTGAAGCCATCTCTGACCCTCAGTAGAACTTGGAACACGCGTCCACTGGCATATACCTTACTTTTCCCTTTCTCACTCAGCTATATGCTTCTTGAAGTCAAGAATCATATTTTATTTGTCTTTGTACCTGTAGGTTCTACAGAGTACCTCGCACATAAGTACTCAATTAATATTTGCTGAAGAAGTGAATGAAATAAGCAAATTCCAGAGAATGTTATGCAAAGTAGCATTACAGAAGAGAGGAGATAGAACAGCCTTCTAAGAAAATTGCTTTGAAAAATCAATAATTCTAGCTTCGCTGTGTACATTTTGGTATATTTATTAAAAAATTGATCCATCTTTAGTCTCAACTTTTAGAAAATACATAACCTCACTCATGGGCATATTATGCTCAATCCATTAGAAAGAACCAGGAGGAGAGACATTCTATTGCACCAACAAAAAGCATCTAAAAAGAACTGGTAGTGAATGTGATAGAAACAAAAATGTATTTTATGCCTTCAAATTCTGTATGCTGCCTTTATTTTTCTTTATTAATTGCTTAGATATTTCATATGTACAATATTTAAACATTCTTTTTAAACCATTTTATCCAAAGCATATTTAAAGAGACTCTGAAAACAGAGCAGCTACTGTCTGAAGTAGAATACACTCATGCCTAATGAAATGTCAAGACATCAAAATGCTTATTTATTTTATAGAACTGGGGAAGAGCAAATAATCACCAACATGAAGGAAATGTCCCTGATGCCAAATGTAATCACATTCAAATCCTTAGGGACCCCTGACCGGGCTCAGGAAATGTATTGCATCACCAGTAGTTGGGCCTTTTCTGAGTCTGCCCCAGGGAACCCCACTCCATGCATAACCTTCACACATGATGTGGGGAAGCCTGACAGTCCCTCCAAAGGGAGTTCTGGCCCTGATCTTTCATCACCGCTGCTTGTCTCCAGTAGCCAATTAGTACACCTCACAAAGCACTGATTAAAGCCTTTTTATAAAAATCCCATCTAATGGTCTGAATATAAATGAACCGAAAAGGCATTCATTGCAATAATGGCCAGGCAGATTGACATCTTTGCAGTATGTGTTCCCACTTTTTTAACTGCTGATTCAATAAGAAGTTTTTGTAAGTTGAAGTCCTACCCATTACTGACAAAATGAAAGTCAAGGTGATTCCACTCATATTTCCTCTTTGGCAATTTGGTTTTAATATATCATGGGATATAGTAACAAAGAAGAGATAAATATGCAACTGGATAAATAGGAAACCCTCTGGATCCCTGTATTTCACAATGGGAGGAGGAAGTACAAACCACTGGAATTAATGCACCTCATTTTAAATTGGTAGTGTTCTCTCTTCTAACACATTTATTTCATTTTGTTTTTAGACAAATTTTCAATTCTTTTCTAGGAAGAAACTTCATTATAACATGTATTATATATCCTAGTCTCTCTCTACCTAAAAATCCAGATCTAACAAATATCATATAGCAAATATCTTATCAACAGCGTTATATACTGCATAAAATACCTTATGAAACCACAGAGACTTCAAATCTTGGTCTTAATTTGGCAATTTCAGTGTGGTTAGCTGGGCTCTCTGTGTCTCTTTCCCTGCTCCTCCCATTAAGCTTCTGCCTGGTCTGCCTCTCTTGGTACCAAGCCTGGCCATTAGCCTCTACTAATTACTAGCTGCATGCTCTATTGTTTTTGACAACATTCTGTGGCATCCTGTGCCCTTAGTCTGATCCTATTAAAGTTGTACCCCTTTTAGGGGCAGGGCATTGCCAGTCTTTGAGCTGCTCTGACCCCAGGAGGGCTCTTCTCAGCAATCTACTTCCTTGCTTCCCTGTGTTAAACTTCTAGCTGATCTACCATCTCACTCTTGCTATGAGTATCATGGATCACCTTCTTAATCTCCATCGTTTTTGACAATGCCCTTAGGCATGAACTTCCACATGCCTTGTTCCAAATAAAGTTAGTCCCTGACACACTGGAGTCCTCTGTTCTTAAGGCCTGCCTCTCCCCCTAGGCAGAGCCTTTATGCCACTGCACCGGAGCTGGGCTGGGGTCAACAGCCTACTTCTCCCAGAACAATATCCCTGCTCTATTACTGGGGTTCTGGGTAGGGATGGTAGACCTTAGTCCTCTCAGTTTGCCCCTCCCGGCATGGAACTTCTGCCCTATGAGCAAGCCAGGGCAGGGGAGTCCAAGGCCCAGTATTCTCAGCCAGCTATGTCTGGATTAGAGTTTCATTCAACTCTACAAGTGGGGAATCAGTGGGATAAGGGGCCCCATCCACTTGGCTGTACCCACCTGGAATAGAGCTTTGGCAGTACAAAGCTGGAAGCTGGGGGTGATGAGTGAAGCCAACAGCTTGCACCTTCTCTGGTGAAACTGTAGCTCTAGACTGAGAGACAGAGGAGAGGGAGCCCCGTCTTCTTAGCCCTACCCACCCAGAAGAGAGCTTCTGTCTCACTGATCTGGGGGAAGGGAGGAGTGAATGTGAGCAGATCATGGCTCAAATGTCAATGTCTTGCTGTTCTTACAAATTTAGTAGATTTTCTTGAATAGATGCTTCTCCATTTGATATAGTCTCTTAGGACAATTTTCAGAGACTTTAAGGGGTTTGGTTTTGTTGTTGTTGTTGTTTGTTTTTTAATTTTCAGCAGTTAAAGGGTTGTTTCACTGGCGAGAAGTTCTGCCGACCACCTAACTCTGCCATTTAGGAAGTCAGTATCTCCTAATTTTAAGTTCTTACAATCACAGCGATCTAAATATTTACCTTCTTTTCATTGTCAGATCAGAAGAGTGTCACTTAATATTAACCATTGTGTTGCTTTATAAATCCTAATACATGTATTCAGTCATCCCAATAAGATCATTCCCATTAAGGCCAAGCTATATCTCTTATTGTTATTGGCACACTCTCAAAAGCCTTCTTCTAGAATAAAAAAAGAGCGATTTTTTATTCTTAAATTTTCTCTGTTGACAGGCATCCTCACCGACGTCCACCTCACAGGACAATGAGAGGATGATGGTTTTATTAACTCCATATGAAGATCTATCAGCCTAGGATTGCACTCATGCATTGAATAGCAATTAATTGATTTCCACTGATGATCTCACCACTAAGATATCTATTATGAGCTGAACTGTGTTGCCCAAAATTTCATATGTTGAAGTCCTAACCCCCAGTATCTCAGAATGTGACCTTATTTAAGAATAGGATCATTGCAGATGTAATTAATTAAGATGAAGTCAGTAGGGTGGGCCCTAATCTGATATGACTGATCTACTATTAAAAGGGGAAATTTGGACTCGTGCACACACGCAGGGAGAACACCCTGTGAGGACTGGAGTTATGCTGCCACAAGTCAGGGAGGTATCAGAAGCTAGGAGAGAGGCTGGGGCAGACCCTTCCCAGCACCTTCAGAGGGAGCATGGCCCTGCCAACACCTTCATCTCCAACTCCTAGCCTCCAAAGCTGTCAGACAATAAATTTCTGTTGTTTAAGCCACTTGGTTTGTGGTACTTGTTACAGCAGTCCTAGCAAACTAATACAATCCTCATACTGATGGAAAATGATTTCTTGCTAGTTTCTTCCAAGTCACCTAAAACCTACTCAGCATTTATATAATGTTCAGCAGACCAGAGATTATTATAAAATTGACCCTTTAAAATAAAGAGCAACATAAGGGGAAGACTACATAGTGGCTCATGGATACTGTTTGTCTCATGGAATCCATCAGAAAACGTATTGGAAGAAGTGCACTTTAATCTGAAATTTCAAGGGAAAATGGAATAAATCAACTGGCAAGTAATAAAGAAGGAACACAACTACACTACACATGTAAGAAAATAAAGTCAGTGCTAGATTTTATCTTCTGTGGAGTCTACCCCAGGGTTTCACAACCATTTACTCATTTAACAAATATTTATCGAGTGCCTCTAGTTTGCCGGGCTCTTCCAGTCCCAGTGCTTATTAAATAGCTGTTGAAATAAAATGCAGTTGTATGCCTATCTTTAAGTCCCTGGCAACCCACTCTCATCTCTGCTTAGCTACTGCTATTTCCAGGAACTTGGAAGCATATCTGTGTCCTCCGGTTCCTAGTGCCTGCTAGAACTCATACATCTAATGTTTCTCTTTCCCTCTGTTGGACCCAAGGCTTACAGTGAAAGTCCCTGCCAAGGGCTGGTTTCTATGTTCTAATTGTTATGTGCAAGTTGGAGAGGGGCCTCTACAGTAACCCTTGATCCCAGGGAAAAATGCTGAGGGAAAGAACCCAATTTTGACAAATGGAAACTGGCCTGTGGTTATCTCAACTTCCAGTAAGGCTGCCCATAGGTCAAGAGATAAATTTAACAACTCATTTGTGAGCGTGGAGAGGCTTCTGGCTGAGGTATATTTAAAAACCAAAAGAAAATCTCTTTCTTCCTCTAGTTAACTTCTTGGCCTTAGGCTTCTAGTGATGTTTTTATGAATCACACCAAAAAACTGAGGAAGTTAGGTTAATGGTATCATTTGTCGGTTTCAATCTAAAGTTTATGGTTAGCAATATAAAACCTTAATAATAAATATCATTTTAATATCAAAAAGAAATTAGTCTTTGTCCTGTATCATTTGCTTTCATGGTAGAAAATTCTGAAAAAAATTCTTCACAAAGTACGTACTGCATTTTTGTCCCATCAACATACAGTATGTTTGCATCAAATGATTTTTTTCCTTAGTATTCAGGAGATCCTGATGTTGTCCACACCTGTAAAATTGAGTCTTTGGAACTTTCTCCTTCCATTAAAACCCATGTCTGAGTAGGTTTAGACTGTGGGATGGGGGCAAGGATTCTGTTTCGATAAAGGTCAGGGCCATGAACCTCAGCTTAGTGTTTGAATCACATTCTCACGTATTGATTTGCAAAATGCTGTTTGCTTTCTCCCTGCTGGTATTTTCCATACACCAACTTTTGACCCTAAACCACCTGGAGCTGGTTGCTTTCCCAGGACCAAGGTGGTGACCATGACAATGAGTTGGCTCCTCGTGTGAGGCCAGGTGCACTGAGAGATTTGTGTAATTATCTGACGGAGGCCCCCCCAGCCCCCACAGATATATTATAGATAAAAAGGAACTTGGAAGTCATTCTCATCTTTTTCTTTTCCTGCTACCAAATTTTTAAACCTAAAAATAAATTTGAATTCCCAAATTGGCAGGTTACTTGGTGAGTTTGATTAAGTGCTCTACTCTAAAAACCTCAAAGTTTGACAACATTCTCTGTTGGCATATGAAACATGCAAAAAGGTTTGCCTCTCTTACAACGAGAGCAGCTACAGTGGAATATCATTTCTTTCCCATAACGTTGACAAAAATCCAAATGTTTGACGATGTTCTCTGTTGGGGAGGCTGTGGAGAAACAGGAGCCCCCCGTGTTGACGATGGGGTGCACAATGACGCAACCCTGTGGACCAGGATTGAACAATATCTCACAAAGTTCACCCTTGCGCTTGTTCTTGACTGGCAACTGACTTCTTAGCATCTACCCCGAATATGTGCCTCCAAAATATGCAACAATATTTAACAAGTTTATTCATTACAGCATTACTCATAATAACAAAAACTGGAATCAGCCCAAATGTCCATCAATAGGGACTGGTTGAATAAATTAAGATATAGCTACACAATGGGGCGTAATCCAGCTGTAAGCAGAAAAGAAAAAGGGAAAGAAATCTATGTTCTAATTGGAGCAATTTCCACGATATATTGTTAAAAACTAAGTTTTTTAAGAACGTATTTATTGTATGTAGCCCTTTATGTAAGGAAAAATTATACACACACACAATCTTATTTTTGCAAAAGGAAACACTAGAAGGGCAAATCAAAATTAACGAAAATGAGAAAGAATAGGATGAGAGGGACAGGAATGGAAAGATACTTCTCTCAATATACCTTATTATATAGATCTGACTTTGGAAATAACATAAAATAATGTAAAAATACCTAAAAAAATAAAAATAAGTATATGGATGAATCTACCTTTAGGTCAAGTAGTAGCATAACTACAAAGACAAGATTTATTTCAAATGTCTTTAAAACAGTATTTTGGCTACACTAACTTAGTGGAACATATTCTAAAGAAAAATAGAGCTGCACAAAAATCTGAAACTTCAGCAGTCAAATTTGCAGTTGTAATGTTAGTAGCAATCATTTTGAAACTGTCCTATATATGGTGTCAAATGATGAAAAAAGTAATTATGTTAATGTTAGGAACCAAGACCATCAGTGTAAAAGAAAAGAGTTATAAGCGTAAAATGAAAGAAGATAAGTAAAAAGCTATTATTTCCAGTTCAAATTTAACATACCAGTATGTGCCCATAATTTTTTTCAAAAATATACATTTTGTATATATGTCCACTAAAAAGGAGTAGAAGAAATGAAAAACTGCAGTTAATACACGAAGAGCCCTGACTGTCAAGTCTAAATATCATTCCCTTCCAAAAGGGAGTTCTTGGGAGGAAATATACAAGATGATCCTGGAATATCTTGTTGTTCTAGAAAGCAAAGAAGCTACCAGAGACTCATAGGTTATATTAAAAGGAAACCAAAGCTGGGGCTGGCCTGGGGTTTGTGGGCCCAGATCCTGGGTGCGGACCTACACACCACTCATCAAACCATGCTGTGGCGGCATCCCACATACAAAATAGAGGAAGATTAGCATAGACATTAGCTCTGTGACAATCTTCCTCAAGCAAAAAGAGATGTTAGCTTAGGACCAGTCTTGCTCACCAAAAAGTAAAAAAAGGAAACCAAGGCTGACATGAAGGGACTTCCATTGGCAAAAGATGAAACAATTTTAATTAAAATAACAACGAATGCAATTGATTGAAATGCATTAATATATTAAAAATATATTTGAATTGTTATTCACAAATAAAAGAAAAAAAGCCCAAAGGAGGAGAAAAGCTTATTAAACACTTTGGAAATAACTTGGATGCCAACATCTTACTCTGAAAGTTGCCAATTAAAAATAAGCAACAAAGCATTTATCTTGCCTTTTCTACAAGAACTGCATTTCAGGGTACCCAAGTTGGCCCAACTGATGAGGGGAAGTTTTTATTCAAAAATAATTTCAGTTACTAAATCTGGAAAGAAGGTAGAATTAGAAAAATCATCATTTTGAAACTCCAAAGGAAGTAATAGATTCAGCAAGGATCATTAATAGTTGAAGCCATGTGATGAAAAGTGATGGAAACGTCATAATGTAGAGATCAGATCGTCTTAGCATCACAGAAAGCAGGACAGGACATCGTATATCTCCTAAAATGAAGCAATAAGAACGGCACATCACCACTTCCTCTCCAGAAAGGAATGGCAATATAATCAAGTTAAATAACGTCACAAGGAATCAAGCAGAAAATTCTAAAATATGAGATTTCTAAAGCATAGCTGTTCTTGTTTTTCTTCTGAAGTAAGGATGGAATGACAAATGGATGGAATATACTTCTTAAGGAAAAAAGAAAGAAAGGATAACAGATGAAGCAAATGTGGCAAAATATTAATGATAGTTGAAGTTATGTGATGCATATATGGAGGCTTATTATACTAGTCTTTCCACTTTTGTTTTGTTTGAAACTTTTCTTAGTAAAAAATTAAGAAAATGTTTTCTTTTACGATACATAGAAACCTTGGAGCAGTTTGGCTTGCTCTGCTCTCTGCAATAATCAACCCAGTTGTAGATGACACTATACCTGGCAATGAAGTCATGGTTGGAAGTTGACAAGCTGGTTACCAGCTTCAGGTGAATATCCAAAGCATAGATGTTGGATTGGTAATAATAAGCAAACATTCTTTTTAAAGAGATTGAACCAACTTAAAGCAGTAATCATAAAATATAGATGTCTCCTTTTTGCAAGTAAATAAATGACAGCTAGAATTTTCTCTCTTTTCTCACATCTTGAGGTTGTGCCTGTGAACCTACCTGAGTAATTCCTTTCTGCCCAAGCAAGTTAGTCACCAGCTGGAGCTCCTTCTGTCCTGCATACAGAACGATGCATTTCTGGCACAACGAGGATTGAAAAAGAAAGCAGACTGTCTTAGTCCATTTGGTCTGCTATAACAAAATACACAGATTGGGTACTTATAACAACAGAAATTTATTTCTCACAGTTCTAGAGGTTAGAAGTCCAAGATCAAGGCCCCGGCATGGTCATGTTCTCTGGTGAGGGCCCTCTTCCTGGGTCATAGCCAGTGTCCTCATATGGTAGAAGGGCCTGTGGATCTCTCTGGAGCCATTTTTATAAGGCATTAATCCTGTACATGAGGGTCCACCCTCATGACCTAACCACTTCCCAAAGGCTCTACCTTCTCATACCATCACATAGGACATTAGGATTTCAGCATATGAATTCAGAGGGGACACAAACATTCAGAACATAGTACAGACACTGATCAGGGAAAGTTTGCCTGGGAACATAGAACAAATGCAAGAAATAGATATAAGAAAAGGACGAAAACAAGCTCTTAATTCAGTAGCCAAGATATGGTACTAGACTGCTTTTCTGAAGCCCAAGAGAATCCCATTCTCAGAGCCCTCCTAAGCAAAAAAAAACCCAACCCAATTTTCACATTCACTGTTCATTTTAACTAGCTTCCCCTTCACTCAATATCCCTTGAATACTGACTGTGTACTGTGGATATGAAAATGAAGACATGGTTCAAGCCTGCAAGATGCTTACTGCCTAGGAAGGTATTTAGACATCTGCATAACTAACTGTAGGAGGTCCTTACTATTTGAAGAAAATTGATACCAGAAAAGGTCAAGTTAAAATAGCTCTCATAGGGCCGGCCCGGTGGCTTAGTGGTTAAGTGCGCGCGCTCCGCTGCTGGCGGCCTGGGTTCGGATCCCGGGCACGCACTGATGCACTGCTTCTCCGGCCATGCTGAGGCCGCGTCCCACATACAGCAACTAGAAGGATGTGCACCTATGACATACAACTATCTCCTGGGGCTTTGGGGGAAAAAATAAATAAATAAAAATAAAAATAAATAAATAAAATAAAATAAAATAAAATAGCTCTCATAAATAAGGGCCAGAACTTCATTGAAAAAATGGAGACCTAAAAATTTATTGAGCCTTTATCTTAAAAAACGAAACTAAACATCATGAAAATAGACTTGTTTTATTGTATTTAATGAGACATAGTTTATACATACACCATGCACTGATTCATAGAACAAAGAGTTACACATGTGGTGGAAGGCATGGACATAATCTTACCAACAAATTACACAATAGCATGATATAATACCTTCCATTTCCTGTTTTATTTTCACAACAGGATCACAAAGAGAGTAATTAAAACACAACCACACACACATGCACGCATGCACAAGTTTCATCAGCTTTCCCATAAGCATGTCTTAATCAGTTCTCTTCAAATCATTCTCTCTAGAAGCACCTACCACATCATTAATTATCATTTTTTAATTTTCTCTTCTTCAACCATCTAGTCTTCATTGGCCAATATCCCTTTATCTTGCTTGTGATTTAGGGTTCCCCATCATCAGTTTCATCAACTTCGTGAAATTCCCTATCTTTTCACCTTCATTTTGTAATCACCTTGCATTGAACTGCTATCCAAAAATCAGCAAGACTGACCAAGAGATACCGCCGAAGTAGATGCTAGGGTTAATCAGGGAGGCGTGATTGGGGGAGCTAGCTGTGTAAGTGGTCAATTTATTAGTAATAATTTACTTCTCCAGGAAGTGGTGCAGTTATAATGACCTGGATAATGAGGACTCAGATAATGAGCCCTCCTGTATATATCAAAGCCGTCGTGTGCAGCCTCTCCACCTGGAGGAGGTATCACACCACCTGAGGAGCTTTATGAAGTGATCTGAGGGTAGAGAAAGGGAGGTTGGGAATCATCTGAGAAAGTTCCTCACATAATTTTGACAAGCACCTCTTTCCGTGGAGGATCACCGAGGAAGAGTGTGGTAGATGCTATGGGAGCTCACACTGAGCATATAAGGGCTCATGCCAGATTTCCATGGAGAAAGGAGCAAGTGAGCTAAATCTTGACATCTGAGTTTGTAGTTTGAAAGAAGAAAATGGAGGGAGAGATAGTCCAGGCCACGGAAGGGCATGACCATGAAGTAGAAAAGTGCAGGTGCTGAGAAATCAAAAGTAGTGTGAAGCCATGCGAGCACAGGACTCGTGCCAGGGTGTGATCAAACGAGAGGCCAGGAAGGCAGGACAGGCCCAGCCCACGGGACGTCTAGAAGACAAAACTCGTTTGGTAGATAATGGGGAACCAGGGAATGTTTTTGAGGGGACAGTGACCTGGCCCTCAGCGCTCAAAGGTGATCACTCAGCACAGTGAGCAGGATGAATGGGCTGAAGAAGCAAGAGATGAGGACAAAGACCCAGTTAGGAGGGTTTTTAAATAGTCAGGTGCATCCTGCCTACCTTAGATCTAGGTGGAAAGCGTGTGGCAGTGCGGTATCCAGAAGGTATGATTTAAGCAGCAGTGGAGAACACTGCCCTTCACAAAATATCTTCCCACCGACCCTGAAATAGTGCTAAGGATTTTTATATTACTCAATTCTTACAGGACTCAAGGCCTCTTTTGAAATGCATGTGCTGTTCGGCAGGGAAAATCCGCAACAGCAAATCTCTACCTTGTTTTCACTGGTTTATCTCTAGGGCTGGGCAGATACCCTGCCAAAGTTTTGTTGTGATAAAGGGCAAGGGGAAGGTCTATTGCCAGAGATGAAATGAATGTCGTGGAAAATTCAGGGCCCTTGGGGGTGAGTCTAGGAGTATCGCTGGCTGAAGGAAAGAGAGCCATGTCACCAGTGCCCCCGAGGGGTGGGAGAGAAAAAGAACAGTATAGATGAAGGGCCTGAAGAAAGTTCCACCTATTCCACGGCATCTCCCCTTTGTATTTCTTCATTCCTCACGCTTGGACATTGACTTTAGGATGGGAGAGTAAAGCAGACCTGAAAGGGCTTTGTTGTGATTTCTTTGAAAAAGAATATATCCTGAATGCACATATCTGTTTACATCCCCTTTCCAGCCATGGTTTTTTTGAGTAAATTAGTGAGGTTTAACAGTACTTTGATAACTAAAACCATGATTTAAAGAATTTATATGTATTTACTTTGGACTTTCCAATTGCCGTAGTGGGCTGAGTTGTATTCACGTTATTTATAAGTAAAGCACAAAATCTACTGAGAAATCTCTTTGAATATATTTTCCAACATCTGACAATAATCATTGTCACCCTTTCATCTTCAGGGAGTAGTTCTGTATTGCCACTCATAAAACAGTGTAAGATGAAGGAACAGTGTAAGATGTAGGTTAATTTTCAAATTCTGCCTTTTTATTTAAGGACTGATATTTCCCCATCATTTCTCTATGATTGGCTCACCTAATTCTCTGCACATACAAAGTGAGAAACAAGGCAATATTCTAGATAACTCGGAACAAAGTTAACTTTTTGCCTCAATTATTCTCTTTATTTCAATTGAAAAATTTTTAGGAGGTGAATTGTGTGGACATTCAGTTAAACTCTTCACTAGACACTGCATGTCTGTAAATAACGCGTCTTATTTAAACTTTTTCTTGCCGCAGTAATTCTTGCTTCTATTGTCTAATCTCAACGGAAAGGTTCTCAGGGAACAATGCAGGGAAAGCCAGAGCCCTTCTCAGGGCTGTATGGGAAAGACTGTGGCCTCCTATCTCTGAGCAGCACACTGGAGCTCAACAAGTGTCTGTCTGCGGTGGGTTAGCTTGGGTTTGGAAACTTGTGACCTGAAAGTAAGAGGTGGCTGAGTGGCCCGGTGAGGGACAACCATGATCAATACTGTACAGTTAGTGGGGTGTGACTCTGCCATTATCAGAGCTATGCCGTTAATGAAGCACAACTGTCTTTTTATCTCCTAGGAGCACTCTCCTGCTATTCCACCCTACCACACACACGTGCATGCACACACATACATGCAGGCACACAGAGACCCACGTACACACATGGACACACATGCACACACACACGCACACCACTCCCAAGCCCAGGTGTGCATTCTAAGTCCCATTATCACAGTTGGCTAGTTGTGAACTAGCCACTGATTGACCAGTGGTCTCCAGGCCTTTCTGCACGTCGTGAAAAGTCCCGAGGCCTTGGCCCAGCCCTAGGTGTCCTGACGTAGCTAGCTGACTGACTTCGCTGAGTCTGTGCAGGATTAGTGGGCCGCTCAGCAGGGGCCCAGCTGCTGCTCATCCCAGGGAGCCACCCTAAGGGCGTGCACCCCCACCCAGAGTGTCAACTCCCCTGAGGGAATGAGACCCCTGAGGGCCTGAACCACCCTGCGGGGCTCTGACCTAACCACTCGGGGGGTGATTTCCTTTTTGGGGAGCCCTCAGGTATGTGCTGCAGCATTATTTGAAATCAGGCCAACCCAGACTATCCCCCAGTTTTAGTGAAAACCTACATGGTCTTTTTCAAGTAACATGATAACAGATAGAAAACTAGTTTTATATGTAGAAAAGACTCCTGACATCCCACCTGGTGTATGTGCGCTTTGAAAAGATGAAAGGGATAGAACTTTCTCTCCCTCCTTGAAGCATTTCTCTCCAAAACAGGCTTCCCCGAGCCGACAGTGTTCTCCAGGAGTGACGCTGACCCCACATCTGCTCACAGAGGCGGCCAGCCCCCCAACACCAGAGCAGCCGCAGAAAGGGAGATGACGAGGACTTGCATGGGCCACCCTCCTCCCCCATCCCTACCGCCAAATCAGGGAGCAAAGCTTATCAGTGGCTGAAGGTCCTTGTCTGGATATTATATGGATCTTATCCAGCGCTGTCATTCTGCAGATATCATTTTATGTCTTCATAAATTTCCATATCAGTCCAGAATAGCATGCTATTTAAAGATACTTCAGAATAGATTTGTTCTTTGTTGGTTGGATTAAAAAAATGAAGGCAAGGCAGCATGGTGCAATTAATGAACCCACAGGAGAAGTGGTGGGCATGGGGGTGTTAATCTTTGCTTGGGCATTTGTTGGCTCTATGGCCTCAGGCAAATCACTTCGCTTCTCTGGGCCTTCGTCTTTAAAAGAAAGATCCTGAAAAAAATCCGCCACCAGACTCATAACCATCAGGAGGAGACAAGAAGGGATTAGAAATGAGTGAAAAGACAGGGTTGTAAGGAAATAGGGCGTGATGGCAATCCGAAGACATTTGTATTGAAAATTTTAAAGTCAAGTAAAACATGATGGCAAATTCATTGCAAGGGCAGCCAGGGGTACCCTCTCACAAGAGTCTTTAAGGTTCTTCTTTTCTTCAAATATTATGATCTGAAAAAACAATGTTTTGGAGTATTTGAGGCTTTATAGAAACAGTTTTCTACAAAAGGTTGCATGCCTGTTGAGTTCCATAATATTTCAAATTCAAAATTTTATTCTGCATCATGGCAACATTTTAGTACACAAAAACACTGTACTTCCCATTCTTCTGTCTACCACCAGCAAAGATTTTCTAGAGTTAGTAAGTTATTGAGTTGTTGTCTTGGTTCACCTCAGGGAAAGAGATTTATTCAGAGTGGAATTGGAGTCTTCTTCTGCCTCTGACTTCAGTGTCCTGACAGGACTGTATGGCATAGCCACTTCAAACTCTCCAGGCCTAGCCTTTTCTACACCCATTATTGTCCACATGTGCGGAAGATGGATGTCTGACGTGGGAAGAAGTAGAAAGAACCAAAGGAGAGAAGATATAATTCAGCATAAAGAACAAGTGGCATTTATAGCCACTTTTTCTGGAGCAAGCCAGTAGCTAAACAATAGGTTTGTGAGTTAACTTCTTCCCAGTGACAGCTCATATGTTACTATGCGAGCAGAATAGTCCCTGTGATCTTTACTTTTGCCTGATTTTATTAAACCTCTCTCGTTATTTCATCTGTCATTTACAATGCATGTTCCTATTCCTATCCTCACCCATAAAATGTATAGAAATGCACTAGAGACCTTGAGATCTTCAAATACGGGCACAGACAGGAATCCAAATGTGTAATCCCACTGTCCTTGAGAAGGAAACTGTTCGCACGGTTCTCTGACATGGGTGCTCTTGCCAGTCAAGCCACCGGGGAGGGCGGAGCTCGGCTGGTTGACGTCCACAGAACAGACAGAAGAATCACGCCTTCTTCCTGGCCAGAAGGGCTGGATGAGCAGAATTAATGCGAGAATAGAAGAGAGAGGGAGAGCCCTATAGAACCACAGCAAAGCTGTAGGATACACACCACAAACTGCCAACACAGGAGCAGCCAAGCACGCTCAGGGCTCAGGGAGGGAGCGTCAGGGGCTTCACTGTCTCCAGTTTGTTCCTACCCTGCTGAGTTTTCCCCATTGTCCCCAACATGCTAAGGATCTGCTGCTCTTGTAAAAAGCCACACTCCAGGGCAGAGAAGACTTCATCTGTACTTTTGCCCTGGGCACAGTTCCAACAGGCTGAAGTCTCAAACACCTATAAGCACTGAAGGAACATGAAGAAAAAATCATTTCAGAGAATACAGCCAACAGATAAGTCAACTTTCCAAATGACACGTTTCAGATTCTGAGGAAACCAAGAGCAGCAGCAAAGAGCTTTCCTAGACCCAAAATTCTCTAGCCTGTGACAGGCTGCATCAAATTTCCCTCTCACTCTTTAGATTCACCCGACCACCCTCCTTCTTCCCACCCCATAAAAGTGAGCTGCCTAAACGTCGTCTTTCTCTAAGAAACGCCGCAAAAAATCTAGTTCAGACCTAGATTCCCTGTACCTCCCCAGTTCCAGTTTCCGGTGTCCTGCTCATAACTGGGCTGCAACTTACCACACCCCCAAAACCATTCATTCCTTCCTAGTCCCGGTTATCAGCTATACACTCTTCTGGACTGTTCTGTGAAAACACTCAAATAAAACCCCACCCATTGGTTCAGGCAAGTGTGCTCTTAAAATTTCCTCTAAATCAAGGTCACGATATGAAAATATATAATATCGTTATGCAGTGATTCTTAAATTTGGGTTATGTAAAAACCATCTTGGGGCCTTATAAATACAGTTCCCCCTTCAGTCTCCCCACCCTGATCATTCTGATGCAGCCTGTCTGAGTCAGATCCTAAGAAGGCGAGTGATCACTAAACCACACCTGGAGAAATGTCACCTTAATGATCCAGGAACCACAAGGCACACACAGTCCCTTTGGGATCATTTTCTCTTTGAGGTCATGGGACAAGGCTAAAGAAGGAAATCCCTCTGGGTGGTACTGAGGGGGTCAGGGCAGAGTTGAGACAGAGGCATGGCAGTAAGACAGCATGAGAATCCACAGCCAAGTCAGATTCTCTCCACATTTCCAAATCCATAAGTCTGATCCAGATCCTTTCTATTCCAACAGTGAATCGAAAGGCCTAGAATTATACAAGCTGTGTGAGCACTGGTTTCCTGAATGACACAGACTTAGACTTATTTACATATTGCTTTCAAAATCTGGAGTAATTGTGCTTTGCATTTCCTGTTCAATGTTGCATTCACGAGCTGCCTATGCATATGCTGTGCTGTTTTGTCAGTGTCTTGTGAAACTCTCTCTCCAAGATGACTAGTGAAGGCCTGAGCACCATGTGGACCCACCCAGAGACAGATCTTGAGATCACAGTCTTAAAGGCAGACAGTGGGAGAAACAAGTAGATGATGCATCCACTCAGCCTCACAGACCCAGCTCCCAGCTGGCAGGCTCAAGGCTGCCCATGCGTTTCCATACAGATACGGTACTCGACTAGGTCCATTCCTGGTACCTGCCCCGGGGAAAGCACAATATATGCATGGAGCAGCCCGGGGCCAGCAGCCAAATGGAGATACATGGGTAGCGCCATTTCCGTACCGAGTCCCCCCTCCTTGTAGCCGCTGGTCAGATGCTTTGCGCTTTACTTGCTCCACCTGTAACCGGAGAGCACGTGCCGGCTGAGCTGGCATGTGTTGTGGCCGTCCTAAGGGCAGCTCCTTTTGTGAGTGAAATGGTCCGTCTCCTACCATCTGGTATCGCAAAGCACAGGGTGAGCAGGAGGCGTTTTAATTATCGTGAATCTTCAGGAGAGGACAAGATAAAGAGGAAAGGAGAACAAGCCCACAGGAGCGAATCAGGTCATTCAAGTTCACCAACAGCAGCCTCCTCCTTGCTCCAGGCTGAGGACAAAGTGGCAGACACCGACGGTCACCTCCCCAGTCGGCGGCTAAGGGACCTGAGGGGTGGCTGCGGGCACAGCTATGGCTGCAGCCTCGTCCCATGGTGCCCCCTCCTTGAGAGCCTGCTAGCACCGCTGCTTCCCATGCCGGGTCTCAACTAATCTGCAAGGTCTCCCTGGAGCTTAGCATTATCCTCCTTCCAAAGATGAGTAAACTGAAGTGCAGAGAAGGTAGGAAACTTGCCAAAGTCCTCGAGTTTGGGGACGAGTCAGAATTCAAGCCCGGGTCTGTTTGACTCCAAAACCCATATTTGTCCCACTAGGGCAGCGGATCATAAGCTTTTTATGACAAGGCCCCCTTTACACTCTCAAAGATTATCGAGGACCCCAAAAGGCTGTGTTTGTGTTGATTATATATATCAATATTAACCATCTTAGAAATTAAAACTGAGAAAAATTTTAAATATGCATTTATTAATTCATTTTAAATTAACAATAAAATTAACATTACATGTTAAGAAAAATAAAATAAAATAATAAACATTACACATTAATAAAAAAATTTTTTAAATTATCTTATCAAAAATAACTTTACTTTTCAAAACAAAAAAATTAATGAGAATGATATTGTTTTACATTTTTGCAAATCTCTTTAATGTCTGGCTAATAGAAGACTCGTATCTTCTATATTCAATCTGTTGCAATATTATCACATAGCTTCTAGAAAACTCCACTAAATAACTCATGAGAAGAGTGAAAAATGTCTTAGTATTATTTTGAAAACAGTTTTTACCTTGAAAACCTCCTGGAAGAGTGTCACGGACCCCGGGGGTCTCCACACCACATTTGGGAACCGCTGCACTACAGCACACACCCAGTGTGGGGAGTGGAGTTGGGTCTGCTCTGTGCAGGTCCCTGGCTGTGTTTGCTCCGGAACGCCTTCACCAACACAGGCCAGTCACTTCAACCATGAACCACTGTGTACATAGGTCTTCTAAGACATTTCTAAACATTGCTTTAAGGATCTCAGGGTCGAGGCTTCTTCTAAGGACATAAGAGACCATCCTGGTCTCTCATTTGCCAATGTGGGTCCAAAAGAGGAACCTTGTCATTCTTACGGTGCCCACAAGGCTGTGCTTCTTAGAAAGTGGGGTTGCCACACCCTGGGAGCCCATGCACAGGTCCACGTGTACCAGACTGACCCAGCCATACGCCCCGTCTTCTGAGTATCAGTTTCTGCAGCTTGTGTTCAGAATAATTAGCGGCATTTACTACAAAGTGCTGCTTTTAATTTTCACTGTGAAAATAAAGACCTTCATATGTCATGGGGCAAGACAGTGGGCACTGCCTGCTTTTCTCCTTCAGTGGGGTGAAGCAGACTGAGGGTAGCGTTAGGGATAATGACTGTCAAACTGAAGCTTCAAGCAAGGGAAGCAGACAGGATCCAGGGTCAGGTTAACAAACTGGAGCCAGATGAACAGAGATGAGGACCCGGTGGGGAAATGCAAGAGACGGGAAGTGAGGGCAGCCCCACCAACCAGAGTCAGGCTGCCACGGTCAGAACAACAGAGCCCTGCCAGCTCAGCTCACGGTCAGGAGCATCACAGAGCAGAATCCAAAAGGGCAAGGGCAGGCCGGGGCTTGGCTCCCATCCTAAAACACCGTGTTGGCAGCAAGAGGCTTCTTGGATATCGAGGTCCTGGTTCACTCCACCAAGTGCCATGTGGTGTCCCTATGGAATATATCTAACATCATTTCCATAACAGGATATTATGTGCTTATATTCAACTTTATCAGTAGTTAACTTAAATTTTGTTGATTTTTTAAAATAGTATTTCACATCAGCTTTGAGAATTTAAAGATTTCTATGTACATCTTTCTTGAATTACAGTTTCCATTAACTTTGCAAATTTTGCCTATAGGGTCCAAAATGATCTCTTACCTATTACTTGGGCTTTTAAATAGTTTTCCTAACTTTTTAACATTTTCTCACTTTCTAGCTAGGCTATTTATGTGGGAACAATTTATAATTTATGTAAGATAAGTAAATTAGAACTTGTTCAAACTATGAACAACTGCCAGTGAAGGACAAATAGAAAATAAATAGACTCACCTTTAGAAAAACATCATCCTATTGCAGACAAGCATTAGCCTTTTGGCAGCCAGCCATCACTTTATGGCCAGCAATTAAGTAATTAATTGTGTTTAATTAGGCTGTGTTTCCATTTGTCTCCTCACCATGTACTAACCCGGCAAGTCTGCACTGAGTGTCCGTTATAAGCAAAACCATGGAAAGCAAGTTGCTTTTGGAGACAGTTTAAGGTTACCCGTCTTCTGAGACTCAAAACAGACTTGGTCACAGCTTCCACTTAGCCTTTTTCCACCAACTTTCTTCTTGGTCTCTTTTGCTTCCCCTGCCTCTCTCACTTGTTTCATTCAAGAAATTTACTAAGACCTTCGTGTGGTCAGGAACTCTGGTTTTTCCACAGTGAAAAGCTTTATGGTGTCACTGCTGAGACCTGGCAAGTATCACATCTCAGAATTTCACAAAATGCCCAGAGCACCCCTGCACTTCTTTCAGCTTGACGTCATCAATGCCCTTATTACTCACTCTTCTGGGACCCCTTTATGCCCCCACCCACCTGCTATAGCCTTGGAGAAAGCAGAGCAGAGAGCAGTTCCAGGGGTAGTTTCTGAAAGAGGGCACATGAATATGTATACGTGTGTGTGTGCGTGTATCTATTGATCAATGGATCAATAGATAGATACATATGTATATATATTTGATTACCTTAAACCTGTTCTCTAGTATCCTTATATTATTTCAAAATACTAACACTCTTTTTCTATTGGTATCTATTAACAATAGAAAGGTTAAATGATGTATGTGTGGTGTGTAAAATAGGAGATAGATAGATAGATAGATAGATAGATAGATAGATAGATAGATAGATAGATGGATAGATATTTAGAGCATAATCCCTTCATTCCATGTTTAGGGACCAGAAAAAGTAACCTGAAGTCATATTTAGCAACCACGATGAGCAGCATGTTGCCTTGTTGCTTTGTGTCTTGTGTGTTTGGAGGCAGGGGTAGGTCATTCCCCAAGAGCTTCTAGTCTGAAGATCAAGTAAACATCCTTTTCCATGCCAACTACAGAAATGCCCTTGTGTCCATTTATCTTCCTAATCCTACTGTTATTTTAATTTTTGTGATCAATACACAACAAGCTCCACGTTTCACACACCTGAACTGCTCTGTCCAAGTACACCTCATTTCTCAATAGTCAGACTTTGATCACAGATCTTAACATACACAGCTCTTGATTCCTGCCCATCTCGCTGGCTGCTTTGTAGATGAAAAAGAGAAGTAGATATTTAGAGGCAGAGAGAAGAAGGATAACTCTTGCAAGGCATTCACCTGCCCATCATGGCAGAGCCATAAACTATGTTTGGATCCACTTCACTCAAGGGGTATATTAATGCCTACTTGCCTTCCTGCCTCACAAAGCAACAAGCACAGATTACTTCTTTGATGCTGTGTTGTGCTGTGGCTTTATGCGATTTGACATCTTCACAAAATCTCTGTCTCTCCACAACGAAAAAAATGTCAGTTACAATTTGTGCAAGAATTTGATGCCTTAATACACCAAGTGACTTAGACATTTCTTTTAAGGTGTTTCTCTGCTTTGTGAGAATGCAGAGCTGTTTGTCTGAAATACCAGTGATCCCCTAGTTCTCCTAACACTCTGGATCAGAGGAGAAACCCTCTCATTCTCTTGAAGTCAAGCTGTCAGTATTGTAATGGTCAAATTAGACATGGGTAGCAAAAAATTAGGCCTGACAGCCTGGATGGGCAAGCCGAGAGAGGGGAAGTAGAAAGGACAGAGAACTCAGTAAAGCCGCTGCCCGCATTGGGATTTGCTCCCTGAAAAAGCTTAAATTACAGTTATGACAGCAACTGTCATCAGGAAAGCAGAGCTAGCTGGCTTTATTGTTTGCTTCCTGAAACTTCAAAAATCTCATCACCTTTTTTAAGGTGAGGAGAGCTGAGAGATGCCAGTGTGTTATCACCTCTTTGCTTCCAAGAGTCTATCAGTTATGTAGCAACAAGTTAAGATAGGAAAACGTAACTCATGACTTGTGTGGGATTGACTCTGTGAAGGACTCAGCAGGCCCTGATTAGCTAGTGAGGGCTCCACATCATGTCCTTGATGGCACACGCTCTTGACGCTCCTCAATTCCCCAACTCCTTTAATTTTAGAATATGTTTACTTCCAGGGTGTCTGCACAAGGAGGTGGGCTCAGAAGCACACTCTTAGTCCAAGAACTTACCCAAAACGAAGTAGTTTTACAGTAGTAATTTCACTGCTGCCACTTATGTGGTGTGTTCTGAGGGCCGCGGAAATAGGCGTCTGTGACTTCGCGGTGGGTGTCCTTCTCTCTCAGCGAGCCCTGCTGTTTGCATGTGGGACTGACCAGCCTCTGGACCCACAGCGACAAACATCATCAAAGCCATGTGATTCTGAACCATCAGTGACACATATGTGGATTTTACCATTTTAAGCAATTTGCAGATCAGTTGACTCTTGGCTCAGCAGTGAGATGTGCCTCTTCTCATCCTCAGCCTCTGGGTGTAAAACATCTGATTAGAGTCATGAACCTTGGATAAAAGTGATTTGACAGTAATAAGACTTGTAAAATTTATTTAACCAGTACTATAATGAAGACAATCAGGAATATTAATGGGAAAGTTTAGCTTATCCATACAGCAGCAGTTACTGAAGCCTCTACTTCCCTGACTGTGTCTTTTCTTCCAGCCTCTGGATTCAGTATCAGAAATCTTGATAAGAGTAATAGTCACTACCATCTCTGAGCATTACCTGTGCAGACACAGCATATATATCCAACTTACAGAGATCCCAGGGCGGCCTGACCCCAGAACCAAGGTCTAACTACTTGCTGCTCTCCTGTCAAGGAACCTTTGTCAGCACATGTGCCAACAAGCATTTGACCCCAGCCTTATCTTGTCTGAGCATTGTGATTTGGGGCAAATTATTTAATGCTTTGGAAGTCATTTGCCCCAGCTATAATGTGAGGACAATAATATCTACCCATTGTTGAAAAGGTGAAATGGGATCATAGTGTCTAATATGGAATCTGATACATATGAATCACTAAGTGTCTATTGAGGGAATAGATGAGAGAATGAATGAATGAGTGAATGAAGTGAGACTCTATTGATTCCTTTCACTCTTTCAGAGAGTCAGTAAATATAGAAGGAAGAGAGGAAGACAGGGAATCACTATTGACCAAAATATTCAATAAGTACTTTGTTGGAAATATACAAATAAGTTAGTATAGGAGTTCTTAGTAGAAAAGGATTCACATCTTTTTGTACTTATTGCCCATGTTGTCCAAAATCCTGGAGCCAGGAAACCAGAATGATAACAAAGTACAATTACCCTTCTCTGGCCTGGAAACACCCTTATCACCACTCACCATGGGCCCCCATTAAGTCCTGAGGTGTCTGCAGAACCCCAGCTAGAGAGTTCCAGACCGCAGGGAGCCTGGGAGGCAGGTGGCACTGGGTGACACCCACTCCAAACGGACCATGGCCAGAAAGGATCATGTAGAGTCATCTCATATGGACAGAACTTGAGATTATAAAAAGTATTCAGGTCCTGGTCGGGGCAGAGGCAGTCTCCAGTGAAAGGGGGAAATTGCTGGGATTCAAGCTGAGCTTTTGATGCTCATCCCCTTAAATCATTGCCCCATGGAGGGAGGGACGGGAACTCCAGGCATCTGATTATGGGGTTACAGTGGTCATTAAAGCGATTTTCGATATCCCACTTGAGAATTACTGACTTAGAAGAGCTTCAATGTTGCCTATAGGTCCCATCATCATCAGCTGTCAGCCCTAGTGTCATGGACCCTGTCTCGTGTTCATGGGCCTGCTGAACTGAGAGGCGGAATCACAGGGTGGAGCAGAGTGGGCCTTCAGGTCAGCTGTACCTGGGCTCAAAACGCAGCTTCACCATTTACTTACTTCCTGTGTCACCAGGGAACTTTCTGAGTCTCTCTGAGACTCAGTTTCCCTTTTTGCAAAGTGAGTTTAAAAATGCCCTCTTCCAGGGGCCAGCCCCGTGGCGTAGCCGTTAAGTGCACGTGCTCTGCTGCTGGCTGCCCAGGTTCAGATCCTGGGCGCACACTGATGCACCGCCTGTCAGGCCACGCTGTGGCGAGGTCCCATATAAAGTGGAGGAAGATGGGCACAGATGTTAGCCCGGGGCCAGTCTTCCTCAGCAAAAAGAGGAGGATTGGCGTGGATGTTAACTCAGGACTGATCTTCCTCACAAAAAAAAAAGATGCCCTCTTCCAGGGCTCTCGTGAGGACTAAGTAAGGTAACATACGTAGAGTGGCAGGTGCTTGAGAAATCCCTGAGGAGATCAAGCACTATGTAGGCTTCCACTTCTTGCTCATATTTCAGCTAAGAGGTCTTATTTGATTTTGTTCCATACGGAATTTTTGCTTTTATTTTTGCTTTTACACTTCCATGGAGAACTATCTTCATGCCCGTTCTTTCATGAAAGACAATACATAGGCCAAGAAAGGCTTTAGTGGGACCTTGAACATAGGGCCAACTGATTCCATTTCATGATATATTTATTCAATGTCCATCTATGGCTAACCTGAAGACATGATACCAACAGTCAAAAGCATTCCCACTACTCACCCAGATTAGTAGCTTAGTCAGCGAAGGCATGAATGAGTAGTTACTTCTGTAGCAAGCCAAGATAGAGCCCCATCAACATTGCTGCTCCAGTGCATATCCACATATGTAGTGTGTAGCCCTGCTATAAACTCCCTGTTACACTGTTTAGCATAAGGAGAAAGTGGATGAGTGGTAAAAAACAAGAGCCCTGAGTTGAGATAAAACATTTTTTGAGGGCCAAGTATGTACCATAAACTCTTATATCTCATTAAATCCTCTGAGTGACTCTTGGAAGTTAATACTATCATCTCGATATTTCATCCAACGAAATTCACGTCCAGAGAAGGGGAAGAATTTGCTCACATTTCCACTGCTGTAAGTGGCTGACTCAGGTCATTCAGGAAATGAAAGAAAAAGCATGATTCAATGAAAAAAATGCTGGCTCAGGAGTTGAGTCCCGGCTTTGCTACTCATTAATTCTGTGTCATGTCTCAGAATATGGCCCAGGGAACTGCAGGGTGATGAAGACCGGGTGCGGTCAGGACCCAGGAATAGCCCCTCCCAGTGGGGTGGTGCAGGCCCTGGAGGAGCAAACGCAACCACAAGAGGGGCCGGAAGTCCCAAGCATCAGACGGAAGTGCTTCTGGAAGGATGTGGACGCAATGGTCCGAGAGAGCCCTGAGGTCTCCTGACAGAGTTGGCAGCGGGAGCCAAGCAGTCCAAGCTCACAGCTTGTGGGGAGGTGGAAGGGTCCCAAGCGCTGGCGAGAGCTCAAAGACAGAGCCACGGCATCAGGAGCGGGCGGGACAGGGGCTGAGTAGGTTCCAGTGTCCAGGAGGGACTACGATACTAGACGTAGGATCAAGGTAGAAACTGAGGCACAGAACAATGCAGACATTCAGTTACCAAGACTGGGCAGCTGAGGACTGACCCTTAGGGAGAAGGTCAAAGCTGTGTCAGAAAGACATCGTGGACCTGGTAGCCAGCGCGGCGACCTGCCTGCTGGAGTTTCTGAAATCCTTCCTGCCCAAGTCCAGTTTCACCCCTGGGAGTGGACTGAGCCTGTGGGCAGGGCGAGAAGAAACTTCCACTGTGGGAGCTGTAGGCTTTTCTGGGTGATGTCCAGAAATTTCTGACCACGGGATTTGGGTAAGTCAGTTAACCAGAGTGAGCTTCAGTCAGTAAAAAGAAGAGAGACAATGTGATGATTTCAACAGTACTTTCCAGTTTTAAGTCTCTGAGTTTCTAAGTATCGTGAATCAACAAGAACGGATATTGAAATGTGATTTGTTTGGAGAGGTCAATGGCACGTGAAACAGAAGTTCAAATTTTTTTGAAGCTGCCTAACCCGCAGTATTTAATTTTAGGAAGACCTTTGACTTTGATTTGCTCAGCTATAAGTTGGGGGTAGAGGTATGAGTTCTTTAGGCATGCAGACATAATTTAAACTAAACAAGGCACTCCTATGCTTACACAATATACATAATGCAAATACTGAAAATAATGGAAATCTACTAGCCTAAGATCACTTTTAAAAAAAAAGAAAAAACCTGTAGGAGAAAAAGAAATCGCTTCCATTCAATTCCAGCCAGAAATTAGAGAGAGTAGGAAATTCTGATTGCTGAAAAGTGAAGAAAGCACAGCTGCAGAAAAAAACTAAAACTTAAATACTTTTGCTGCAGTAGCTCTTCTGCCTTTAATCTCTGTAATTGACTGCTCCCAGCTACGTGGAAACACATCTTCATCTGTTGGAAGTAAATTGTGTTGAACAATCTGACTGGAGGTGGGAAATGATGGAGAATTGCTTTATTTCTATTTGCCACGGCTAGTTGATTCCTCTCTATCATCAGTTTTAAAAAAATAAATGAGGCCTTTTGAAATAGAGATGGTAAAAGTTCCTTCTCTTTCTGAAAGGCCTCTCCTCCTCCCATCTCTTGACTCATCTCCTTCTCATTGCATCTTTCAGACGGCCCCTACCCCGAGTCCCCCTCTGCTGCTCACTGGGGAAGGTGCTTGTCATCCTGTCCTCCTTCACGTCTCTCCTTCTCTACTACCTTCCTCAACCATCCACCCACTGTGGGGACTGTGCCAGGCATCTCTGCACTCATAACTCCGGCCTTGATCTTGTCCTGGGCTCCAAGCCCTGCTTTGGGCTCCCCTGGGTGTCTCCACATGGGTGGACTGCAGGACTCTCACACATGCACAAGAGCCGAGTCTGTCACTGGGGTTCCAGTCCTCAGCTCCCAAGTACCTCCCACAACCTCTCCTTCCCTGAGTCACCCTGTCTCGACCGGAAGCTCCTCAAGTCTCTGTGCCATGCAGGCTGGTAACCAGGGTTCTGTGTCTTCCCCCCGGATGTGGCAGCTGTCACTAGGCCTTCCAGTTCCATGTCTCTACTTCTCCTCACGTGCATCCCCACCTGTCCTGCTCCACCTCAATCTCCACTTCTCACTTGGACCCTGAGAGGCCTCCTTGGACTGAATCCCCCAACTGATGTCAAAGTTCCCTTCCCAGAACACAGGTGGCTCATGGCATTCTTCTCTAACATTTAATGCTGATACTTACTATCTGCAAGATAAAATCCACACATCTTGGTTTGGATTTGAACCCACTCATGACTTTGTTCCAAACTCTATTCCAGGCAGTTCTCCCACCCTGGGCCTCCACGGGGCTCACACCCCCAGCATGCGGAACTCTGCCATTCCTGAGACCCAGCACACCCCTCCAGTTCTTTACGTCTTGGTCCAACCTCTGTTCATGCCTCAGCCAGCAGCACCCTGAGTTAGCACCAGCTTTCTCTCGCTGCTGCTCCTGCGTTGCATTGCTTTTACTACTATTTAGCAATTATTTAATTTTGTCTCATACTAACGTTAGTTATTTGTATGTCTAATGAGACCCGAAGTTTCTCGAGTGCCATCCTCAAGGAAGCTGCAATTTTCTTGAGTCCTGGGTTGAGGTTAAGGGGCCAGGCCCTGGAGAAGCACCACTGGGACCTGAAACCTAAGGCCCCACTATTGGGCTCTGAATTGTCGGGCAAGTGACCTAATCGCTCTCACTTCACTTTCCTGATGGGTAAGATGAGGATCATAAATGATGCTACCTCAGCAAATTCTTGAGAGGACTGAATGTCATAATATACGTAAAGTGCTTAGCACAGAGCCTGGTACATAATACATGCTCCATAAGTGTGAACTTTTATTTTTTATTATTATTCTTCCTCAGTTTTGTACTCAGAACAGTAGAAAAGCACTCAGTGAGTTTTCAAAATTGAATTCTTCCAAAAAAGACTCCGGGTCACATGCAGATGATCTAAGAATGGTGTGAGGTTGGAACGTTTCTGTTAGTTCTTGGTCCTGTCTAACACTGATGCCCAAAAACAAAATGGAAAAGCAGGCTAGAAATTGAAGCCCCACTCCCCTTGGCTCTGTGGAATGAGGGCAGCCTTGTGAAGGAGGTCTCCTCCTTTCCCTGACAATCAGAGTCTGTCTTCAGGCCGAGTGAAATGGAATTGATCAAGGGTATTGGGGCCCCATCGCCAGTGCAGTGAAATGGCCCAGGTGCAGAAGGGATCAGTCACAGTGGGCGCCAGGTCCCCCAGGCCTAGCACAGCCTGACGGCTCTCAGGCTGCACTCGTCCATGAAGGACAGTGACAAGACATCCTGTCAGCTCAGGAACAGGGAACTGGCTTCCCCGACAAGCCCACTTCCCTGGGAAAATTCAGTCTCCCAAAAATCAGGTGGAGAAACTGCTCAGGGAAACGTTGTGTCACATTTCAACCTCTTTGAAGAAGCTGAAAAATTTCATAGGACTCCAGACTGTGAGGAACTCTCAAATCTGTGGCTGGCAATTGGGAAGGGGCAGCAGGGTGGATGCTAATGCACCCGGCGTTATGCTCAGTCAGAGTCACTGAGGGAAAGCAGAAAAGAAATGGAAGCAAGTTCCCAGTGGTTTGTGGACTGAGTTCTGAACCAGCTCTCTATCAAGCTTTGGCATTCATTGATCAACCATGAAAATGAAAATTCACTTTTGTATAAATTCGCTTGCCCAGTGCACACTGTCCCCTTCCTTTAGTATCACAAGACGTCATATGACATCGGTGAAATTGAAACATTTTAAGCCCTCAAAAAATTCATTTATAAAAAGATATTTGAAACAGTTGAAACCAAAGAGTCATCTAGTACCTTCTTGCTAGTCAGCCTGATTTGAATTGGAGAATCTTGGCTGGGGAAGAACCAACCATGTTGAATTGAGGATGTGAGAAGACTCCAGAACTGCCCTCACACTTCTATTCCCACCATGCACACACAGCTCTTGAAGAAGCTGCCTGAAGTTGGCTAACACAAATGATTTCCTGCCATTTCTGATGAACAACTGAGGGAGGAGAATCATTTGTCCTTTAAGGTGTCCTAGGAGGCAAAGAAGAAATTTCTGAAACTGTTCAATGTGGCTTTGATGAGAAAGTAATTAAAGCCACCAGCAGAACTAGCCTCATGTTTGAGTCAGATAACAAAGCCATTGACAGTGATGGTCTATGCTGAAGGGTGAAAATCAGAAGACAAATGAAACCAGATTCACCCTAGATAATTTTATTAACATTTCCAGCTCTTTTAGTTAGTAACATTTAGTCCAAAATCATATATATATAATCATATATATATGACAGTGTTTTATTGATTGTCTCCTCTTTGTGTGAGAAGAAATGACGATAAAGAAGTCAGTTGCTATATTGATCCTATGACAATGACATATCTTCACTTTCGTCTGACAATCTGCACTTCATTAAAGTTTCTTTCCCTGATTACTTCCTTTTGTGATGTTAGCAAAAGAGCACCCTTTAAATGTCCTTTAATACAAACAACTTTTTAAAACCCTGGTTCTGTTTAAGTCCTTGAGAACTCGGTCCGATTTCTATCAGTGTGCATAATAACCAGAGTGACATATTCTGTCACATATTCTGGTGCACAGGTAACACCAGCATACCTCGGGCCCACAGTTCCCACTTCTCCAAGTCGGTCTCAGTGACCTCCTCGCCTTCCTGCACCAGTTAGGTGTTATATTAAAAGATAACAATAACAAACGAATATGGGACAAGAATATAAGAGTAAATTTTTAAGTGAAAATATTGTTTTGCTGCTCACTAGTAACAGTTCTGTGCACTGCACATGAAGACAAGCTCATTTTCTAAATACTTTCACATGATTACTGATTTTTACATAAACCGTGTCCTTTTGATTATAGAAACAGAGATTATGCTTTGATTTATGATTGCATGTTATAAATTCCCTACATCATAAAGAAATGATGAAGTCACGTCATTTACTCAAGATTTAATTGTGTCTTCTACAGGAGAAAGAGAACTCTCAGCAGACATTATGCTTGCAAGTCAGTTATTAATATATTAAGATGCGTGAAAAATCAAAGAAATGATTAGTGAGTCAAACAGAAGCCTTGTCTAACATCAAGTTACCCAGCTGTATCTCGGTCCTTAAAGGCAGGATTTATTCACATATTTACTAATCAGATATTTATTCAGTATTTGCTATGTGTGAGGCTCATCTGCTATGTGCAAGGAATTCAAAAATCAATAACAGTGACTTTCTGTTCTCCAGAAGTTTACAGACAAGTGGGAGAAATGACACATATTTATAATATTAGTTAAAAAGCGGTGGATGCCACAAAAGAATGTTATGAGTATTTTATCACAAAAGACAAGAGACAGGGAACACAATTGGAGTTTAGTAGAGGGAAAGCTTTTGTGTGTTTAATATTATATTAATTATGTATTGCTGTTCAATAAATTATCCTGAAACTTAGAGGCTTAAAACAACAAATATTTATTATCTTAGAGTTACTGCTGTACAGGAATCTGAGTATGGCTGAGCTGCGTTCCTCTGTCTCAAGGTCTCTCATGAGCTTATAGTTAAGTCAGCTGTGACCATGGTCTCATCTGAAGTTTCATCTGGGATGAGGTGGGGAGGGGAGTATCTGCTTCTAAGCTCACTAATGTAGCTGTTGGCCAGCCTCAGTCCCTTGCCCTGTGGGCCTTGCCATAGGGCTGCCACACGACATGACAGCTGGCTTCCTCCATGGTAAGTGTTCTAAGAGAGCACTCAAGATGGAAGACATGGTTTTTTTAATAACCTAATCTCAGATGTGCTGTATTCTATATGTTAAGTCCAGCCCACATCCAAGGACAGGACATTACACAGGCATGTGAAGACCAGGAGGTGGGATCATTGGTGGCTGTCTTGGAGGCTGCCGACCACAAATTCACTGTTTTTCCTATTTAAATAGTAACACAGGACAACAAGATTCACTGTTGTAACTGGAGTTACCCATCCAATTTTCCAAATCCATCTTGAATCAAAAGTCTAATAAGAATGCTGGGAAGGGGACAAACCTGCTGTGTGTCTCTTCCTCTGCTTCCATATATATTATCAAAGAATTATAATATTTATTTTTCTCCAGCCATCTCAAAGTAGGTGCTAGAAAGTAATGTGGTGATTAAGTGCCTCCAGGACAGGAGAGCTAGGTGTGCATCTCTTCTTTTTTTTTTTTTTTGTGAGGAAGATCAGCCCTGAGCTAACATCCATGCTAATCCTCCTCTTTTTCCTGAGGAAGACCGGCTCTGAGCTAACATCTATTGCCAATCCTCCTCCTTTTTTTTTTTTTCCCCCCAGAGCCCCAGGAGATAGTTGTATGTCATAGTTGTACATCCTAGTTGCTGTATGTGGGACGGGGCCTCAGCATGGCTGGAGAAGCGGTGGCTCAGTGTGTGCCCGGGATCCGAACCCAGGCCGCCAGTAGCGGAGCGCGCGCACTTAACTGCTAAGCCACGGGGCCGGCCCCACATCTCTTCTTTACACATCTCTCCTCCTTGTTTCTTGTTCAGAATGCTTAGTCCTGTCAAAACAGGCAGAGCACATCTTGCCTAGCTAACAATAGTCTGTGATGGTGCAGAAGAAAGAACTGAAATCTTAAAGACAGCTTAACAAAGAAATGCCGGACAACAATATGTACCACCTTTTCAAAGTCACGATTTTATCTCAGATTATTCAGATCAGGAATAAGGGAAAAGTTTTCCCTTTCAGAACTTCTGATTGCCCTGTTACGTTTGTGTGAGTCAGGGAGATCAAGGACATCGTACTGGGACAGGGGAGTGCCAGGCTTACACATCGCAGGAGGGTGGAAAAAGGATTATATGAATCGGTCAGAAAAACCGCAGTTGTATAAAGTCATGAAGACGTCAGAAGCTAAATACATAACGACTGAGTTATCTTCACATACGGTGTGGGAAAAGAAATAGATTCTCAGGCCTCACCTTGCATTCAGCAAGCATTTATTGAGTTCCTTTTATGGGCTGTGTGCTGAATCCATAGATGAAGAAGAAAAAAGTCTGAATATACATAAACAATTTATCATTACAGGAAACTAGTATCCTCTTTTATATTTGGAAACCATTAGACTCCTTCAAAGGGTACTATTACAGAAGAATTCCTGGCCTGCAACATTTTTTCTTTTCTAATTTTCAAAGAATTAAAACCTCATTAGAAAATTGTTTTAAGGGCAGAGTAATTATGCAGTGAAAACACATAGATTACAGAGTCGGAGAGACCTAGGCTTAATTGTGACCCTGCGAGTTAAAAACTGTGACCACGGACGTAAGGCTTAATTCATAGAGTTATGAGCATTAAATGACATAACTCTTGAAAATCTTCTAGTGCAGTATTTGGCGTACAGTAGCTGTATAGTAAATGGAAGCCATCATTATTAGTAGTAATAATCACATTGATAAAAATGACTATAACTTGTGTCTTAGAGTAATGTAGAACTAAAGCTAATGCAGTAGAAACAAAGTGATGTCTTTAAGAGCAAGCATAGCACTAAGCACTACGAGGTTATTATGTTTCCACTCCTGCCATAATTTTTAAATTTGTAATTAAAGACCGGGTCTGGAACCTTGCAAGTTAAATGAATGTGTAGAACTAGGAGAGCTCTCTAGAGGAATGCACTGAAAATGATTAGAAGGCTGGAAAATCAGGCCAATGAGAAAAGCTCTGAAGAAATGAAGCTACAGAGTATGGCAAAGAGAAAGCTGTGAAGGATGCTAGCTTAGGCTATACAAAGGATGGCTGTTACTCATTTCATTTAGGTCATATTAGAGAAAAACTTCTGGATTAACATAGGAAGTTTCAGAATCTTTTACAGAGATATTTTGGTTGTGGGTCTGAATTACATGCCCACCTCTTACTTACTCTGCTTGTTTCTTAACTGGGATGAACCTCAGCTTCAGTCTCGTTTGCCGGAATTACAGTGACTGCAGAGTGCTCAGGGATCTGACTGGAAATTATCTGGCTGAGATCAGTTTTGTTGATAGAAAGTTGATCGACATTAATGTACTGAAAGTGATCTGGGACAGACTGTACTGAGCAGCAGGGAGGCTTGCTTTATTCTTTCTGGCTGGCTCATGATCACGGCTGGGGGATCATGAACATGATGTCAGGGGACAGCAGCCAGATATATCAGGCAACTGGCTTCCATCAATTTCTTTTAGCCAGATGCTTTCCATACAATTGCTTTGAGCCAAAAATGTTTTTTACCTGACAGAGCAGTGATTCTCAATCTGGTCTGCCCCTTAGAATCAACTGGGGAGGTTTTAAATTTTAAAATATCCCAATGCTCAGGCCACAACCCAGACCAACTACATCAGAATCTCTGGGTGGGACCCAGGCATCAGAAGTTTTAAAGCTCCCACACGCTTCAATGAGCAGCCGAGGTTGAGCACCACTGCTATCGAGGGTAACAGGGAGACTTAAATGAAAGAGTCCCCACAAAGTCACCATCATGTGGTGAGCACTCAGTCAACTCTAGTGTTCTTTTTACCTCATACAGCTTTCAGAGGGCACATGGGTTTTCCCCTAGTGGACATTTTGAGGATGGACTAGATCATGCATTGCAGTCCATTCTGCACCAGAACATGAGTTTATGAGAAATGTCTCTTATTTTCTTTACAGGCTTTCTAAATGGCCAAACATTTCATAAATTGGTTAATTCAGTTCACAGATCAGTCCATTCAAAGGATGCAGTCAAATCCTATGTCTGGTACAATGTCAACAAAAACAATTGCTTATAGTTGCCTAGATTTTTCTGTTTTCAAATTTTGGATAGAATGCAGATTCAAATGTAGAGGCCTAAGGAGAAAAACCAACAAATTGCAAACTGGTCATCATGCTAACAGGCTTACAGCACTCAAAATTTCAAGAAAGCGATAGCTATAGGGTGTTATGATTTTGCTGATGTATATGAATCACAAAGGAAAACAGACATATCTGAATTCAATTTGAAAGCATTGCTTTTTATTCTTAATTTCCCATTTTTAGTTTCTACTCAGGAGCATCACAGTTATCTATTAACCACATAACAACTATTCGTTCAATATCTTTTACGAGCGAAGTATAGAAATAAACATAGCACAGTACCGGACCTAGTACAATCTGGTTTGGGAGACAATCATTATGGATATCTGCAAAGCAGACACTGAATGGAACTTGGTGGGATCAGCTACACCAAGAAGAAAGACATAACTTCTATTTGGTGGACCCACAGAAGGTGTCTTAAGGTGGGTCCCATGAAAACATTCTGAGATTTGGGTACAGAAAGTTTATTGGGGTGTGCTCTCAGGAATGATGCTGTGAGGGATGGGGAGTAGGACTGGGCTGAGCTGGGCTAAGGGAGGAAGGGAGGAACTGAACGGTGATGAAGTTGCCACAGGGGACTGAGCCAACCCTGGGGAGCCTCCCAGTGGTCCTTCATTAAGGCAAGCAGACACACGAGTCTTCCCATCCCTGCCTCAGGTAACCATTGGATTGGATCTAGGCTGCCCTCAGAGGGGAGGCATAACCTCAGCAAGGCAGCGCCCTGCAGAGGGCAAGGCCCAGAGAGGAAGTCAGCTAAGAGCCTTCAGTAGCAACGGCATTTCAAACCGGACATGAGCTCCTGATAGTTCTCCCCAAACCTGTTAATTCTCACACCTCCTCATCTCAGTTAATGGCAAATTCAATCTTCCAGTTGTTCAAGCTAAAAGCCTTGCTGCTATCCTCGACTCCACTCTATTTTTCACACCCAGATCTCTTCCATCAGCAAATCCTGTTAGTTTTAAGTTAAAAATAGATCCAGAATTCAACTGTATCTCACTCCCTCCACTGCCATCATTCTGACGCGATAACTTTGTCCCAAGTCTTAGAATAGGCAGAGAAACTGGTCTAAGTCACTCTTCTTCTGCCCTTGCCCCTCAGTCTATTTTCAACACAGCAGCCAAACTGATCCTGTTAAATGGAACCCAGATCATCTCACCCCTCTGTTCAACATCCGTCAACATCTTCCCAGGTCTTCTCATGTCGTCGCTAACCCCACAAAGTCACTGCTGCAACTTTAGTGAAGGGCATCCTCAGCACTAGCCATCCCCCCACCCCCCCACACACACCCCTACAGACACACACCCACGTGCCCCACTGCTCCCAGCCTCCACAGGGTCACGCCAGCGGCTGTTCTTTCTGCCTGGATGGCCCTTCCCAACACCCCGTGGTCAGCCACTGCACTTGCACAGGTGCTTTCTCAACAGTCACCATCTCAGCAAGGCCTTCCTGGCCGCACATCCCTCTGACACTTCGCCTCTCCAGTCCTTGTCTTACTTTTTTCTCATTACCGTTTATTTCCGTCAAACATCGCCTATTTTTCCTTTTTAGATGTGTTTTTTGACTGTCTTTCTCGATAGACTATAAGCTGCATTAGGACTGGTGTGGGTTTTGTCTATTGAGTTTACAAGATATCTCCAAGATCAGTGCCTGGCATACGATCCAAGCTCAGTTAACCAGTACGAAAACCAAGAAGGAGACGCTGAATTGCAAAACTTGGAGAACACCTCATTGATGTTCTGTTGTATTGGACTCATCTTTTAAAACTGACCGTTCCAGACTCCGTGATTCAATACGTACTACTAGTTTTAACAATTTTCATTGTAGTGTTTTGTTGTTACTGCTGTTGTATTCAAATATTTTTGATGCATGATGTAATTGATCCAGCTCCCTGAGGCTTCTAGAGGGAATGATACGGTCTTAAGTAGATAATGAATCAATAAAATGATTTCCTGAGGCCTCGTTAGGGTCCTACTACTTAACAAATTAATAACAGATTGATTTGTTCTTCAGTGATGTCTAGGCTCTCAGCCTCTTCAATAGCTGACCATTCTTTTCATCACACAAATCCTCAAGAAAGTTTTGTATTGTTTTGGTTGGTTGTTGTTTATCACTCAGTATTCTTAAAAGAATTGGATGGGTAGAATGCAGAAGATTTTGGAACTGTTCCTCTCTATTTTTCATCAGCTTCTCCTTCTAATTTCTTCCTCGTATATCCAGCCCTTATAATAACACAATGATAACAACACAAAGTCCTTTTGAAGTTAGAGTGAAATTCTTGCCGTGTGACTTCTGAAATAAGAATCACTCCAAATATTTTAATGAAAAGCCTTGGTATTTTCAGTCAAGAGCTACTGTAAATATAGAAAACTCTGTTTTGTTTTGATTTACTGTGGTTTGGTTTTTGTTTTAGATTTGCTCTGGCTGTTGCTTTTTAGGTTAAATCTTTCTCTCTAAGAAGGCAAAAAAGAGCAATAAATTGAGTCAACTTCTCTCAATTTTAAAAGGCTGTGCATAAAAAGAAGCCATGCTCTCTGTCTAGCCTGGAGCAAAAAGGTCCAGAGGGGTGATTATAAGTACCCTTTTGCTATTGTTTTTCAGACAGCGTGCTAAGCTACATTTTTCTTTTATATTTGATTATCTTTATAAATTGTGAAGGTTTCTACTCATTCTTTGTGGTTTAATTATTAAATCTGATTAATAAAGTTGAAAAATATCAAGTATTTGTAAGTAATACTTCAGAATAATCTAGCAAGCTCTATGCTATTTTGGCTTTATAAAACGCTTTCCCCCCCAGAAAAATACTAGCAGGTAAGTCTATTAGACTTAATTCAAACTTTTTAATAGAATTGAATTCAAAGCCTTGCTTTATTTCTCTCTTCTAATGACAACACTTCACTTTAGTGAAGTGCTTTGAAGTTTATAAAGTGATTTCTTACATGTTATCCTATCTGATTCTCACAATAACTTTGTTTAGAGATTAGGTAGCCAAACTTCTGGTAGCTTAAGCAATTTGCTCAAGGTCACAAAGCCATTAATGATGGAGCTAGATAAAAGATGAAAATTTCTCTTTGAAATTTAAGTTCAGGGATATTTCTATGTTACCATATAGCCTACTTGGTGGAGGCAGGTCCAAAGAAAGGAAGCTTTGGATTCAACCAGTGGGCCTCAGTGATGGCCTGCAAATATTAGTGCTAAAGCCTAGTGTAACAACAGCAACAAAGAATAGTGCCACTAAAGAGAACACCCAGACCTTCTGCACACAAACCTCTCTCTCCCTCTCTCCTTAGGGTCTGGTCAACAGGCAACAGGTCTATATGCAACGACACCCATTGAGTATTAGGTAATGGTGGTTATTTAACAAATTTAGTCTGCAAGAAAAAACATTGAGTGATTTGGGCTAATCATCTGGGTTTTAGACTGGCACTTGACTACCCACACAGGCTAAATTGCAATTCTTCCTCTCAACTTGCTACAGGAGCCATGTGCAATCTTAATTGACATCTGTGTATAGTGAGAAAATGCTGATTTCAGTAACAATATTTACATTTAACTAGGTCTTCAGAAGGAAGAAAGAGACACGAGGGAAGCAGTTGCAGGTGGTAAATGGCAGGGCCCAGAACAGAAAGAGTTTGGTTCCAATCCCACCTCAGCTCTTTGCTAACTCAGTGGGCTTCAGAGAGCCTTTTCACCTTTCTGTGCTTGCACCAAGAAAGATGCTGTATTGATACACATATTAATGTCCCATGAGCCTTAGGGCGTAAAATAAAATAATAAACATGGAATCATGTATAAATGCTAAAATTAATGGTTCCATGAATTGAGACCATACTAAATACAAGTACATAAAATCAAGTCTTTTTCAACTCATAAATAAAATTAGCAGTGAAAAAAATTTACTAGCTAGTAGAAATACAGATTTCAATAAATGTTAATCACCTTTAATGTGAAGAATCCTATGCTAAAAAATATAAAAGATGCAAAGTTGAGAAATACACAGCCTTTACCTCAAGTGCATCAGAGTATGTACACACATTACACCAATAGGGCATAATTTTACAAGTGCAATATAAGAGATGTACACTTAATGCTGTGTATGTGGGTGCAGCACTGGGGATTTAAAGGCAGGAGAAAATACAGTCGTGGGAGTGAGGAGGTTGAGGGATGATTTCACAATCAACAGAGCATTTGAGCTGGTCCATGAAGTGTATATTTCAACATATGCAGGCTGGGGATGTGCAGTCGAAACTGAAGGATGTTATGAGCAAAAGTTAATGAAGCAGGAAAGCAGAACAAGCAGTCTGTGTTGACTCCCAAGGAGCTGAGTGCAGGAGAAGCTGAGAAGGTAGGCTGGAATCATATGAAAAGCTTTGAATGCCAGGCTGAATGGTTTATTCCTGGCATCTCAGGCTGTGGGGATCCATGAGAAACTGCAAGCAGAGAAATGATAGAATCAGAGTTACATCTCAGGAAATTTAATTTTGTGGCAAAGCATAAAAGGAATGAAAGTGGGAAAAAAAAACTTGAGGTAAGGAAGTCAGTGAAGACAATATTGCTTTAGCCAGTAAGAGGTACCCAGATGTAAATGTGAGAGGGGGCAAGGAGAGAGAGGGATAAATGGGAGATGGCTTATCTATCTCTGTAACATCGATGCACTTACAAATGTCTTTGAGATCTATGAAATTGACAGATAATATGCTCATTTAAAAATGGCATTAAGTCCAAGACAGTGCTCCAAGTCAGCATGTACTTTAAGAATATTACCTATTAAATCAACAACATATGACTTGAAGATTATTCTAAAACCAAATCTTGACACATAGTTAAGAAATTGTGACCAGCTGCATCAAAAGATGCCTTATTTGACTTGGTAATGTCAGAAACACTTGCTCCTGGTTATCTTGGAGCTTTCACCATCTTTCCTTGTCTGGCTTACTCTGTTGCTCAATTTTAAATGTCAGTTTTCACATCACTTCCTTTGGGAAGTCATTGCTTATCCCTCAGATTGAGTTAAGTTCTCCTTCTAGGAGCCTGAACTTATAATATTTCTTCCCAAATAGCCTGACTTCTTCATTAGACTATAAACTCCATGAAGGCTCGGAATTTGTCCAATTTGTTCTCGTACCCAACACCTGGCTCAGTGCCTGGCACACAGGAAATGCTTAATTAATATTCCCTGAAGTAATAAATGCTTTATATTGCAAGACAGACTCTTTGATATTGCATAATTCTTATCTGACCCAATCAAACTCACAGGTTTTGTTTCATGAGGTCAGCTGGGCCCCCTCACCACAGAGGGTCAGGAACAGATTTTCTGTGAATTGGTTCACTTGAAAGACAAGAGGTGTCAGTTTGTGGTGATGGGAGCAAACCTTTCCTGGAGCAACTCCATTGTCAAGAGCAACCCCCAATCCCTATGGGATCCAAATATACATCTGTGCCTTCCCAGGAGCTCAGCACGAGGCATCTTATTTATATTAGCATATGCAATTGATTGGCAACTAATTTGATTTTGCACCTGCTTAGGATCCCCTCAGGGCATTGCACTATACCCCAGGAATCAATTTCTTTAAAGTACAGCTTTCAGAAATGTCGAGTTGCCTCTCAAACAGCTACTCACACTTCCATGAGCAAAAGTCACATTTACATCCCGTGAGCATCATAAAATCACTTGTTTTAGACACATAGGCAGGGTGCCAAGTAGGACATCATAATCATTATTACAGCTCACCTTTTACATAGTTAATATGGCAACCAGAGCCAGAACACAGGCTTACCACTTTATAGACCTCATCTCACTTCATCCTCACAATACCTCTGTAAGTTGGTATTATCATGAGGCACACTTTACAGGCAAGAGAACAGAAGCACAGAGAATTCAAGAACCTTTCCAGGGTCTGTTTCTAGTAGTCGCAAAGCTGAACATGTGGCATCCGGTAAGTGGCAGAGTTAAAATGAACCCATCTCACACCAGCAGCCACGTACTGGACTGCTTCTTCCATCACAAACACTGGGGTTTGTTTCAACCACAGGTCAATATCACAAAGCGAATAACCACAGGGGAAAACAATCTCCTTATATGTAATTTACTTTTCAGGATTTTTGACTCCCTTATTTACCACTAAATCCATTGAACCTGGCCCATATTAGGCACGAAGTAAGTCCTTATTGACGGAATGCAGTCCTCGTGAATGGGACTTCACAACTTCCTGACCCTCAACATTATTCTCTGTCACTCCAACCCAAGTTGCCTATTGCACAGTGGTAGACCACAGATATTTTTATTTTCCCCTGGGCCTCTGCATAGAGTTTGAAATTTTAATCAGCTGCCAAGATTAAAAAAGTGGAATATTTTAAATAAAAGTCTAGATTTCTTAATTCTCATGAAAAAGTGGAAGATCTGGCAACCTCCACCTGTACTCTGTAATGGCCACAGCTGAGGTGAGTTGTGGTTGCCCTCTTTAGACAGGCACACGCTCTTCAGCTTGTCTCAATCCCCACCATGCCCTATTGCTTTAAACCAGCATAGAGGCCTCAATAGCTGTCTCTTCATTGTCTTACAACCAAGCAGCCTCACTGACTGATGTCACTTGCCTGGCCCCTGGAGGCGTACAGTGAGCTCAGATCTAGAGTAACGGGATTCCAGCCTACAGTTAAGTCATCCAGGATTTCAAAGAGTCACAGAAAGTAGTATCAATGCCAATTCTGGAATTCATGTGCTCAGCTAGATGTTGATTCCTCACCCTTTGGAAATTGAGTCTTGCTTGTAATCCGTGACTGCCCAATTGTTTCATTCTGTTCACTCTCCCAGCCTCTCTCACTATCTTGCTTAACTACTACCCTGAGGCTGATGATTATCACGTGGAGACCTCCTGTCTTGAACCTTCTGCTGAGCGTCTGGCTATCATATGTTATTTCCTTGAACATCTCGACTTGTACGTCTTGGAAACACCTCCAATTCAGCATGTCCAAACCTGAAAGTGCATCTTCCTCTGCAATCTCCTCCTTTATGGTAGATAGGTGTTGGTGGCATCCTCGTAGTCACCCACACCAGAAGTCTGAGTGTCCTAGGATTTTCTCGCTCTCATTTCATCACATTCAAACACTGAGAACTAATGACTATATCTCTTAAATATTTCTCATGCCCACTATCTTTCCTCCATCCACTCTGCCACTTCCTAGTTTGAACTTCATAGCTCTCAACTGATCCGCTGTAACAGCCGTTCTCCTATCCAAGGCTTCTCCAAGGCCACCCTGCACAGAAACATCAGAATGATCAAATTAAAAACTAAATATAATTGGGTAACCCCAGCTGCTTAAAACCCATGGGTGACTTTTCTTTGCCCTCAGTCTAAAATAAAGGCCCTTAATGTTCAGCACCCTCCATCCTCACCCTGTCTCCAGACTGAACTCACATCACATTTCGCTTCCCTCTTTGTGCCTCAGCAACACCAAACTGCCTTGAGTTCTCGGTAAATAGCAGATAAACGCCTGGAGCTACCTCCGGGCTGACAGAAACATTAAACAGGTAGAGACATTGCAAGTAGGACATTTGTTCATGAACATAGCAATGGATGTCTATTGCTTAGGTGAAAGGAACTAGACTTTTCAAAGTTAGAGATGGACAATTGCAGAATTTATTTTGCTTCAGTAATGCTAACTCTATTTCTTTTCTTCCCTCCATCTTTGCCTGGCTAATTTCTTCTCAGTATTTAAGACTCTGCTCAGATAACTTCTCCCAGAAGCCTTTCCTAAAACTCGTAGCATACCCCACTCATCTCTCGCTCTCTGTCTCTCTCTCACACACACACATACACACACACACACACACAACTACAAACGCTGGGTTTGGTGCCCTTAATGTTTGTTCCCCAAAGGTCTGTCCATACATTTACTATGGAACTTAATAAGTCATATTTTAATTATCTTTTTTACATTTATATCTCCCTTACTAAACCTGTACATGCATAAAGTCAAAAACTGTATATTACTTTTCTTTGATCTCCAAACCCAAGCAGAGTAGTTCAAAACTACTAAATGAATGAATTAATGAATGAGTGAGCAAACAAATTATGACACCAGAAAGCTTAAACGTGGATCAGACACTGAAAAAGAGTCTGATATTTAGGACAAATTGAGCTGGAAGCAACTCAAACCAGCAGTTTGGAATCACACAGTATTTTTACCACCAGCAATTGTGAAACCAACCCAAACTGTGCTAAAAAGTTGAGCAATTGGATACATTTTCTTTTTGTCCAAACATCTTAGTATTTGTAGACAAAGAAATAGTGTCCGTCTAGCATACAGATGAATTGATTTTTTTAATATTGACTGACTTTCTGTAAATTCATAGATGATGTAATAATATTTGTGGAATAATGATTTCTTACCACTGCCTACAGTTACCATTCACAGCAAGTTATTTACCAGAATTTCCAGATAGTAAAAGCAAACCAAGTCAGTGCTACATATAAAATATGGTAATAGTTAGTAACAATCCTTTAGATTATTACTGTAATACTACATTTTGCATTCATATACACATATATTTGGATAATAGCAGCATTATTGAATTTGATGTTCAGCGGTTATCCTAGAACTGTTATCAACAATGCTCCACTGTATTTAGAGTAGACATCCAATAAATGGAAGAGATATGCTCAAAGTAAAAGAATATTAGATGATTCTTACCAAAATGGTTAAAAATAAAAGGATGTGTTAACTCTAAAGTGTCTGTGGTTGGATATGAGCAAGTATATCAAAGTTGCTATATTTTTATGGTATTAATTAGAGTCAATTCTTAACTATAAGTTAAAATTTTGGTTACAGGAAAGTATATAATGCAAGGAGGAAATCTTCTCTCCATTTGTCTATAAAAGAGCATGATAAAAAGGTCTATTTGTCATACACATTCTGGGTAATAAGCTCTGTGGAATTGTCCATATTCAATTTTAGAAGGACTAGTTATCCCCACCTAAATAATAGGCTCTCTTGAACAAATGTCTTATCTCCAAATGTCTCTACCTACTTGCTGAAGATATCATGCCAGAGATGTCATTTGTTTATCCCTCCTTAAATATTCATTAAACCCTTAGTATGTCTTGCAAGTCCATAAGGGAGAAAAAGAGCCATGGTCCCTTCTCTTGTAGCTTAGAGTCATTGCTCCGACTCTGCAGATGAGCTAATTGAGAGACCAGTACTCAGATTTTCATAATGGTGCTGCTGTAGGCAGTCTCTAAGTGCAGATTATCATTTGTATGAACTAAATTGTATTGAGAAAAATAGAATGTTGTGTAATTTTTTTCAGTCTATGGAAACTGGATGTGGTTTATATAACTTACTGTGCCTTAAAATTAGTTATAGGGCTTCCACTTCTGGGAAGATCGAATATGTGTACATATCCCTAGTCTCACTAAATACAGCTGAAAACCCTGGACACTATATAAGCAATCATAAGAAGACTCTGAAAGGTATACAGAGTAAGCCAGACTGGATAGGGACCTTGGTACCAAATGAGCAACACAATAATGTGTTCCCTGAGTTTTCTTTGTGCCTCATATATCCCAGATTTGGAGGGCAAGCCTGGAAACCTGGAAATGCCAATGGGCACAGGTGAAAAAGCCCCAAGTAAAACCTGCTTTCTCTAGCTAAAAGACCAGGAGAGGGATATCCTAGCAAGACAGAAAGCTTTTAGACAATAATTGCTCTACTCCAGCTAAACACCACAGTAAATACTGCCATCCCACTCCTATTCAAACCAGCAAGGCTGAGTCGGGAACCTAGACTTCTCCCATAGTCAAGCTGTAACGAGTTGTCCCAAATCCCATCAGGGTGGTATTAGAGAAGGCAAGTAGAGAACCTGGACTTTCCTTCCCACCAGGCACTAATCGGTTCCCTCCTCTCAACCTCTTCCCGTGTTAATAGAGACCACATGGGGAGCCCGGACATCCACCTCCACCCAGCAGTAACAAAGCAGCCCTCCTCCTTCTGTGTAAATCTAGTAAAGCATGTACAGGACTTCCATACTAAAAGTTACAAAATATTGATGAAAGAAAGCAAAGAGGATCTAAATAAATGGAGAGATATATCATGCTCATCAATTTTAAGACAGCATTATAAAGATATCAATTCTTCTTAAATTGAAATATGGGTTTAATGCTATTAAAAAATCCCAGCAAGATTGTTTCTAGATATAGACAAGATTATTCTGAATTTATATGGAAAATAAAAGAAACTAGAATAGCTCAAACGATTTCTGAAAGTTAAGAACAAAGTAAGAGGAATCAGTCTATGAAATTTTAAGATGTATTACACAACTACAGTACTCAAGACTGTGCAGTATTGGCGAAGGGATAGTTACATAGATCAATGGAATTCATGTAGAATAGACACACAAATATAACCAACTAATTTCTGACAAAGATGCAAAAGAAATTCAATAGACTAAAGATAGCCTTTTCAACAAATGGTGTTGGAGCAACTACACATCCACGGGAAAAAAAAAATTCAACCTAAGTCTTAAACCTTATACAAAAATTAACTCAAAATGGATGACAGACTTAACTGTATAATGCAAACCACAAAACCTCTAGAAAAAAATACACATGAAAATCTTTGAGATCTAGAGCCAGGCAAAGAATTTTTAGAATTAACACCAAAAGCAAATCCATAAAAAGAAAAATTGATACATTGGACTTCATAAAAGTTAAAAACTTTGCTTTGTAGAAGACCCTGTTAAGGGAATGAAAAGACAAGCCACAGACTGGGAGAAGACATTTGCAAACCACATATCTGACAAAGGACTAGCATCTAGAAAATATAAAGATCTCTCAAAACTCAACAATAAAAAATAAACAATCCAACTAAGACGTGGGCAAAAGACAGGAAGAACATTTTACCAAAGAAATATATAGATGGCAAATAAACACATGAAAAGATGTTCAACATCATTAGCCATTAGGGAAATATAAATTAAAACCACAATGAAATATTACTACAAGACTATCAGAATGGCTAAAATAAAAAATAGTGACTATACCAAATGCTGGTAAGGATAAAAAGAAGCTGTATCCCACATAAACTGCTGGTAGGAATTAAAATTACAGTCACCCTGGAAAACAGTTTGGCAATTTCTTAAAAAACTAACTATGTAAATCCCAAATGACTCAGCAATTGTACTACCGAGCATTTATCCTGGAGAAAGGAAAACTTGTGTTCACATAAAAGGCTATATAAAATGTTCATAACAGCTTTATAACAGTTCATTCATATTCATAACAGCTTTATTCATAATACTCGAAGACTGGAAACCATCCCGATTTCTTTCAACAGGTGAATGGCTAAACAAATGTATGATTCTATTTATACAACATTCTTGAAATGACAAGATCATGCAAATGAAGAAGAGATTAGTGGTGGCCTGGGGTTAAGGAATGGGTAGAGACAGAGGGAAGTGGATGTGGTTATTAGAGGGCAAGCTGAGGCAGCCCCGTGCTGATGGAGCTGTTCTGCATCTTGATTGTATCAATGTCAGTATCCTGGTCGTGATTTTGTACTGTAGTTTGTAAGATGTTACCATTGGGGGAAACTGAGTAAAGGGTATGCAGGATCTCTGTGTATTATTTCTTACTGCTGCACGTGAACCTGCAATTATCTCAAAATGAAAAGTGTAATTAAAAAAGTATTCATAAAGGTGTTTGAGTAAGTAATTAGTCAAATGTAGTGAAAGTGACTGGACCTTGATTAAGTGGAGAAATAATTAAAAGTGCTACATTGAAGCTTAGTCTTCTCTCTGAGATAAAGCAAAGCATTATTAGAAGAGAGAAAGAACATCTAAGTGCCTCTGTTTGCTTTATATAGAGAAGCTTTTTAGGGATTTTAATTGACAGAATTTCTTTAATCCCCAAAACATCATTAGGCTGTGTAACTTACATATAGATTGAATGTGAATTTACTTCAAGTTAAAAGGAATTCAGAATCAAAGTTCAAAATGCTCTTAAATGCCAGTATTTAATAATATCAGTAACTACAACTAAAGATCAATTACCTTGGCCTACTGAGATTTTAGGAATGTAGGTTCATTTTCAGCTTACGGATTCCTCATGTTGTTCCTATTATTTGGAATGTGAAGTGTGCATGCCTGTGTCTATGCTGTCAAAGTGAATTCTTTGTTGGCATTTATCAAAAACATCTGATATATAGATGTGTCTGCAACTTCTTAACCCTATGAGCATTGTTGAGTACTATCGCCACATACAGTCATCTAAAATTTCAGTTCCTAGCATAAACACTTTTTGTATTAAATTTTCTTCATCATCATATACTTCCTTCTATATTTTTCCTTAACGGTATTCTTGGAGAAGCTAATAAACTACTCAAGGAAAACTTGAGTAGTCACCCTGGAAAACAGAGAGGATGCATCTCTTGGGGTTGCTCAGCTGTTCTGGCATCTGATCATTTCTTCATGGACTGGAGAGCAAAGCCACTGGTAGTTAATCCCGTCATGCCCACGTGACATTATGGACTGTAACGTTTAGCTCTTTCCGTAATTTAAAATACCATCTCTCTACGGTTGCAAGGGCTAAATTTATCCAGGAGAAGGCTCACTGCAATCCAAACATTGACTTGTGTGTGTCGTGGGTGGTAGGGGCAGCAGGAGGATTGCCTTTGCTAAGATTTAGCGTTTCAGAGCGTGAGCTCTGGATACCGACTGCGTGGGAGGGACTCCTAGCTCCGTTTGTTTGCTATGTGACTTAGGGCAACTATTTTATCCTCTCTGTGCCTCAGTTTTCTCATCCGTAAAATGAGGACAATACCTACTTCCTAGGGGGTTGGTGAAGATTAAATATTTGTAAAGCTCTTAAAACAACACCTGGTGCAAAGTAAGCACTGTGTTAAGTGCATATTTTTTTGCCCCTGAGCTGTTGTAAACCACCTACTCCTTGTGTTATCCTGGTATCCAGTCTGGCTTTGTCTCCAATCAGAAAAAGGCAGATAATGGTGGTGGGGGCAGGATAGGGAAACTGCATTAGTGGTGGCAGTAATCTTTAGCGTAAACTAAGTAGTGGGTAGTTGAGCATGTATACATGTTATACATTGCTTTGTGAATATGAAAACATTTATGGGAGGAAATCTGAAGGTCTCAGAAAATTCCATTTATCAGAGAAATTATGTTGATTGCATCCTTGTTGTTCCTCTTTCTTCCAGATAGCCTTCTTGTCTAACTGCCTCCCTTGACCTTATTTTGATCAACTTTTCCATGAAAAGGCCATACTTGGCCCCCTAAAGTCTGAGCTCCTTCCCTCCTTGACTTTATCTCCCTCCTAATATCAGAGAAACGCAAAGGAAAGGATGATCATGAAACACATGTTTCAATATAGGTCTTTCTGTGGTTCACTCAAGGTCTCGCTCAGCCAGGTAGCAGATGGATTCTTCATCCACCTCCCCTCCTTCCTGATCAAGGTTAAATCACTATCCATGGCCTGCCCTCTGCAAGGTGACAAACTAGCTCTTAAAGAAGCATTGCCTTTTAGTTTACTGAAAATATATTAAAATTTAAATTTACAATACAAATTTTTGTAGGTATACGTAGTATTTTTCTCACAGTACCAGAGGTTTTTTTTTTCCAACCCAAGAATTATTTTTTTCCATTCAAAATATCAAGACAAAAATGTATCACAGAGGAAAAGAGCTAAATATCTATAAATGTAACTCGTTTATAATATCTTAAATATTAATTAACAAACAAGTGTAATTGTATATATATGTATATATATATAGATACATATAAGCAAATGGTCTTCAAGACTGTTTAGATAGTAGTTAACTCTATGAAATCCAATCATAGTAGATAAGCCAGCTTGAAAATGAGGTTCCATCATGGGACTGCTGATGTGAAGACAAAAGCTACACTTCGTTAACATGCATAGAATAAACAGCCTTAAGATTTTAGTTTTATTATTATTATTCATCATACAGCGTTTGCAAATAGCCTCCTGTGGATGTGTTGGACTTACATGTGTAAATCTGTTCATGGTAATGGGATTTCCACCCACTCAGTGTGGGGAAGATTAACCCCACAGTGTTTCTACTTAACTGCTTTTTTATTCATTTAGTGGAAGGATAGTTGAACTCGAGAATTCTTTGCATAGTTACACTGTGCCCCAGAGCTGTCCTTGCCTGCCCTGGAAGACTGTGTTGGGGCACACACGGGCAGCTCTCCCTTTCCTGATATGCAAAGTGGGGTTCACCCTGCAGCCCATCATACAACTCCTTATCCCACAAAAATCAATAAGAGTTCACTGCACACACACCTAAGCATGCTTACAGGCACTTCTAAAAGTCTAAGGAATGTTCATGCTTTTGAACACAGGGCCACACACACACACAATGTTACCAGAAGTCTTAGCTGGTCAAAACATGCCCCCATCCATCTATCAGCATGTGTACCAATCCCAGCATTAGTGTCACTTGTTCAGGGCTTTCAGAAGATGCAAGCATTTTATCTGGGTTAAGATATTTAGTCCGCTTATAGAGTTAATATATTGGTTTGATGACACATCAATTAGGATTTGTTTGAATTATTGACTCATTGTAAACCATTGTGCCCTAGTCAGAGGAGGGGTCTCTTTCCTTAAATAGAGTACAATAGAGGAAAGCATCTATGACGAGAGGAAAGGAGACAAATTTGAAGCTTAGGGCATTTCTTGGACCCTGTGAGTCCCCTAAAGGGGGCTGTGGAGTGGGCGCAGAGCAACACGAAGACTCCGGCATATGACTGCAGCAGAAGGAAAGGAAATTTTGTCCCAGCAAATTTTGCCCATTTCATAGTTTTGCCTACAGCTAGGCCTAATTTTCTAATCCACTTAAAATATATACTTAGAGATAAGTTAGCTGCCCCTGAAACCTTCCCGCTGATCCTCGAAGGGTTGCTACTGTTCTTTTGAGGATGGAAAGATGTAATGCTCTGCAAAATTATCTGCATGTTGAGCTGCCCAGAACTAGCTGCCCTGTTACAAATCACTTTTCAATACAGCGTATTTTTCTCAAATGCTACATACTTATCAAGTGCATCATTTTCCTTACATATGCAAATCTATTCTCTCTACATTAGTCTTTAATGCACAAGCCATTTTATGGATTCGGTTTTAAAATGTACCGTATAATATATTCAGTCAGAACCATTTTTCTTATTAAGACAAATTAGCAGGTTCTCGATTCCCACAGAATGCCTAGGTGCTTTACTTTACAGTGCTTCTACTTTTAATGACTATTTAGCCAACCAAAATTTAACCCTTGCGTGTCCTTCACGGCCGCAGTCAATTAAGAACTGCGGGTGGCACTGGTGTTACAGCTCTGCTAAGAATAGTCCGCAGATGTGCTTTTAAGTAAAGAGGGATTTAAAAATAAATGTATTTGACAAGTTGCTGATCAGAAGCCTATATTTACCACAACCGAATTAGAATAGTGTTGCACAAAAGTTGAAGTTTATCCTGGAAAATTCCTGAGATGTGTTCGGATTTGACCTCAGAAGTCGTCTTATATCACTTTGGAAAGACATTTTGGCTTCTTTGGTCCACTTTTTTCTTTTAACTCAAAGAAGACTTTTCTCCCCGTGGTCTTTTGACCTCTAACCTCACACATTGATAATTTATTGCCAAGGACATGTCATCAGAAATGACCCGGTCCTTAACATTACTCATATTCCTACCATGGCTGCATATGACGTAAAGGAAACATTTTTTTCCTAAAAGCCAAATGGGTAACTCTCCATAACCATATAAATACAAGGTTTTTTCAAATAAGATTAAGTAATAAACTGCAGCACTGTTCAAGTTGTACACATTAGAAGAGGTCAAACACTGCTGTTTTAGACGCAGCAGTTATTCCAGATTCTGTAATGAGAAACACTGTTAAAACTCCAGCCTTAAGCAGGAGGCCTCGATAACACTCAGCGTCCTGGGAAATCCGCGCTGCTGACCCCCACCGAGGCTCCTCTTGAGCCTTCTGCACAGCAGACAGGTGGGCACATGCAGCTTGCCAGCTGTCATCCACAATCATGTCATCAGAAAAGTGGCCAGACTGCGTCTCCACTTTATGGGCTAACTCCTCCGTCTCTTGTAGGTCCTCCTCCTGCAGGAGAAGTAGGAAAATATGGATAGCACAGGCTTAATGAGACAAATGGAAATCATACACGGTTTTTTTGCTATCACGTTCAGTTGTGAAGCTATTTATAAGAACAATTAGGTCAATAAATGTTCTTTATTCTAAACCACAAAAAAAAAAGAAAGAAAGAAATGTCTCAGTCCTGTGCTTCTGTGACACTGGGCACAGGGTTCAGGGCTGACCATACCCTGCAAATCATTTCTCTTCTCTGAGCCTCCATTTCCCCCTCTGCAAAGTAAAGGCATTGAACTTGATTATCTCTAGGGACCTTGCAAGCTTCAAGAGTTGATTGACCCAGATACCATAGAAGGTCCAGCTGCTAGTGCACCTGAGCCCAGGGTCTGTGCACGCTGAAAGGGCTCTCAGACACACATGTCTGTGCTCAGCATTCCTCATTACTTTCATTGCTATTGCTGCCATATCTAGTTTTCTAAACAAGGAAAAGAAATGTATGTTACAAAAGTTATGGGATATGCTATTTCTGCTCAGAATTCAACACAGAGATTGAAGATTAAATATGTGTTCTTCATAGTAAAAAAAAAAAAAAAAGAGTTTTTAACTTAGCAGTTAAGTGCAGGGGCTCTGCTGCTGGTGGCCCAGGTTTGGAGCCCGAGTGTGCACCGACACACCGCCTGCCAGGCCATGCTGTGGTGGCGTCCCACATAAAGTAGAGGAAGATGGGCACAGATGTTAGCTTAGGGCAAGTCTTCCTTCAGCAAAAAAAGGAGGATTGGTATGGATGTTAGCTCAGGGCTGATCTTCCTCGTGCGCGCACACACACACACACACTAAATAAATAAATGTTCAAAAAAAAATTTTTTTTAAAAAGAGTTTTTGTAACGGAAGTAAGTTGTGCATAAAAGTATTGATAGCAGGATTCTGATATCCAATCTGAATCAAGAGATGACTTTAGCAAGCAGCTCATTCAATTTGCTATATTGAGGAGGGATGTTTCTAGCTGAAATTAAATTTAGACGTTTACATGTGATTTGTGAATCAGGGTTAAGTAACAATAAAGCTGATGGTCCAGGGATTCTAATCTAATCTCAAGGGTTTGTAACATGAGTCAAAAGCTCCCTTTACTGTAATTAGGTTGCCAGCTACCTACATGGTCAATTTTAGAGCCTTGTTGTAAAGAAATCCCACCAGTCCCCCAAAGTCATATGGATCTGAGAATGTGAATGACATAAGGAGGAGAAGCAAACACTTGTTGAGTGCCTACTATGTGACATGGACAATGCCACTTACTATACATACATTGTTTTATTTATTGGAAGACAGTGTTTCATACTGGTAAAGATATGGGCTCTGAAATCAAGTTTCTAGGTCAAATCCATCTCCACTATTCAATACCAATAAAATGTAGGCATGTTAGTTAATATGTAGATGCTTCAACTTCCTCATCTATAAAATGGGGATTTTTAAATGATACCTGCTTCTTGGGATAGTTGAGAGGATTAAACGACATAATGCTACATAGTGAATAAAGTAAGACCTGGCATATAGAAAATACTCAAGTAATAACTCAAGCAAATAACAGATCTATGTTTATTAAAATTCATGACTGAGTAAGAATTATTTTGCATGTGGTTTACAGATAGGCCTAACTGTCAATTTAGATGTATGAACAACAGGAATGAGAAATTTCTTTTTTTTTTTTTTGAGGAAGATTGGCCCTGCCCTAACATCTGTTGCCGATCTTCCTCTTTTTCTTTTTTCTCCCCAAAGCCCCAGTACATAGTTGTGTATTATAGTTGTACAGTTGTAGCTCTTCTATGTAGGACACTGCCTCAGCATGGCTTGATGAACAGTGATTAGGTCCACATCCAGGATCTGAACCGCCTAACCCTGGGCCGCCGAAGCGGAATACAGAGACTCAACCACTATGCCACTGGACCGGCCCAGGAATGAGAAATTCTTTGAAGGAAATGTTAAGTGAGTCACAAAGAGCAAAGAAGCAGGAAATGTGAAGAATCATGGGACCTCTTTTAAAGAAACTAGGAAGGGGCAGAATCAAGATGAAAAGAGTAAAACTGAAAAGGTCCTGGGGGTAATCATGAGAGAAGGTGTGATAGCTGGAGCAGCTGAAGAGCGAGAGAGGTTGGATCCAGAATAACTCAGTAAGTGTAACGCTAGGGGCACAATACCAGATGAAAAAAGTTAACTTAGGTCTGAACTCAATTCAAAGGAGAACACCTAAAGCAATGCACCAAAATACCTTTGCATGTTCAATGAGCAGTGACTCAGAGCAGACTTCTTCGTGGCCTGAGATGAATAACATATGGAACTAGGAAGCAAAACACAAAGAGAAAATAAGAAAGAGAGAGGCTTATAAAAGAAGATGCCAAGAAATGAGTCTGCCCAAATCAATTTAAAGAAGAGATTAGTGGTTTTCTATGCCAGGCAATATGGCCTATTATATAGATAAAGAAAACCCTCTGGTACAAAAACTTATAAAATGTTGAATAAAATATATTTTAAAATATTGATGCATAGCTGAGTTGGCAGGAATATAAGGACAAGAGAAGCTACAAACAACAGGAAAGCATGATCCAGAGTGGTGAGTGTGAAGCCAGTTTTTACTCTGAGAGCATCTGCTCATCCTAGTGGCAGAGAACCTGAATTTTAATGAGCCCAAGTAGTGAAGAGGGCCAATCAGAGATACCCATGTAAAGCCAGAACCTCAAAGTGTGGGAAAGCCAAAGCAGAGAGGAGGTGGGAAATGAAGGAAATGATCTTGCACAGGGGAACTTCCATAGCTCAGCCTAGACTCTGAGCAGAGAAGCAAATAAGATTAAAGTGTCTCCTATAAGCACTTCCAACCACTTGGTTACTCTGACCTGGATGTGTCTTAAATTCATATTATGTATGGGACCTGAAAATCCTCAAGCTAAAAATTTAATTGAAAGTGACATAGGTTTATTTTTTTTCCGTGAAGCACTTGTCAGAAAGAAACACAAATGTACTTTAAATCCATGCCTCAAATAATGCCCACATATAAAGTCCCAGGGAACATGAGCTCCCTCCCAGCTCAAATTCTCTAAAGACGCAAGGAAATAAGACACCATGAGTGAGAGTCGGAAGACCTCAGGAATAGATCTACTAAATCAGTAGATACTGGAATTATCAGAGTGAAAATATAAAATAAGTATTATTAATATTTTCAAAGAAATAAGAGAATCGTGCAGAAATTAGAGACAATTAGGTACAGCAGGACCAAATAGAATGTCTAGAAATGCAACATTAAAGTTGTAATTAAAATCTCAATGGATGGATTAAGCAGCAGATTAGATACAACCAAAGAAGAAATTGGTGTGGTGGAAGAGAAGTCTGAAGAAATGCAGCACAAGGAGACAAAGACATAGAAAATATTGTTTAAATGTTAAAATGTGTAGAAGATGGGGTAAGAAAGGGTTACCATATATTTAGTTATAGTTCCAAATGAACTAAGGGAAATTGGGGATAGACAATATTTGAAGAGAGAATGGCTGAGCATTTTCCAGAATTGATTAAATATGTCTATCTTCATATTCACGAAGGCTAAAAATTAATCTTCAGCAGAATAAACAAAAGTGAATCCCCAACTAGACACAACACAGTGAAGCTCCAGGATTCCAGAGAAACAAAGATAAATAGAGGAATATAAGGAGCTGTGGGGTGGGAGGAAGGAGAACAAAGATAGATTATTTACAAAGAAGTTAGTTTTGGACGAACAGCTGGTCCTCAAGAACAGAGACGGAAGCCAGACAGTGTTAGAGGAATATCTAGTAATATCTTCAAAGTGTAGAGAGAAAAGAACTGTCAACCTAGAAGTGTATAGCTAGTGAAAATATGTTTCAATACAGGGGCTGAATAAAGACATTTTCATAGAAAACGAAACTCAGAAATTTTAATATCAACAAACCTTCACTAAAAGAACTTATAAAATAGGTAGAACTTCAGGTAGGACAAGAATGATTCCATAAAGAAGATGTAAGATGCATGAAGGAATGATGAGAGGAGGTGGAGAAAAGATCACTGTATAGGCAAATCTAAGCAAACAGTGATGGTATTAAACAATAAAAAATGTCTAATTTAGAGGATTTTAGATTTTGAGATAGAATTAAAATCCTGACAAAAACAATAGCATATAAATCTGGAGAGGGTAATCAGATTTAAAAGAAATTATGGCCTGGGGATTATTTGAGAGGAAGGCAAAGATTCTGATTTAGACTTTAAGTTAAATACGCATGTTAAGATTTCTAAGGCAACCTCTAAAAGAATACAAATAGATTATATAACTTCCAAACTAGTAGCAAGAAAAATGAAATGAGGAGGGAAATATTAATTAATCAAATTGATGGCAAGAAAAGCAGAAAATAAAAGAGACTAAAAGAGTACGGCAAATATAAAACAAATTATATGGTAGAGATAAATAGAAATATATTGAAAATAACAGTGATTGTAAATGGACTATAATCACTAAGTAAAACACAAGAATTTTATGACTCTTTCTACAAAAAAAAAAAAAAAAATCCTAAAATCTAAGGACTCAAAAACATTAAAGGGTAAAAATATGATAAAATATATATATATTTGATAACTATGATAAAAATATATATATATAGCTAGTGCAATTATTCAGTTATCAGAAAAAAAAATAGAAGCTTTAAAGTAAAACACATAGCAATAGAAGGTAATTACAATTAAAAATAAATAAATCATCAGGAAAATATAATAGTTCTAAACTTATAAGCATCTAATAATATACCAACAAAATAGAAAAATCAAAGATTTTCAGAAATATAAGGAGAATTTGACAAATCCAACATCAAAGCAGACTTCAACACAACTCTCAGAAAATAACAGATTAAGTAGACAAAAATGAGGACGTACACAGAATATTTGAAAAAAACAATTTTTAAGCTTGATATAATAGTGGACACATGGGACATTGCACTCAACTCAAGAATACACATTCTTTTAGAGTACACATGGATCATTTATGAAAATTAACCAAATTCTAGGCCATAAATAAGGTATCAATATGTTTCAGAGTTGGTTTCACACTGAGAACATTTCTCTAACTACAACTATATGTCAGTAGAAAATATGTAAATCAGTAAAAAATATAACTTAATAAGTGTTTGTCTGTTTAAAGATACAAGTCTGAAAGAACAAAGTCAAAAACCAAAAAATAACCGTGACTCAAAGTATAAACCATATGGAAATTGAAAAATAACTTGAAGACAACAATAATAAAACATTGTATATTATTACTTGTGAAATATAGCTAAAGCAGTGTTTAGAAGAAAATATTAAATTTTAAAAGATTATATTAGAGGCCAGCCCCGTGACTTAGCAGTTAAGTGCAGGCGCTCTGCTACTGGCGGCCCGGGTTCGGATCCCGGGCGCGCACCGACGCACCGCTTCTCCGGCCATGCTGAGGCTGCGTCCCACATACAGCAACTAGAAGGATGTGCAGCTATGACATACAACTATCTACTGAGGCTTTGGGGGAAAATTAAATAAATTAAAAAAAAATTAAAAAAAAAAAAAGATTATATTAGAAAAAGAAGAAAAGCTCAGAATCAATGAGTTAAGCATCCAAGTTAGGAAGTTAAAAAAAGAACAGAATAAGCAGAATGAAAATATAAAAAATGAGATTATAAATATAATAACAGAAATAAAGTGGAAGGATACAATGGAGAAGATTAACAAAGTTTTTTTGAAAATAATAATTGACCAATATTTAGCAGTATTGATCAAAAATTAATGAGGAACACACAAATTTTTAAAATGAATAAAAGAAGTTATCAATATATATGCTAATTTTATGCCTAAAAATTTGAAAACTTGGTTGAAATGGATAAAGTTCTGGAAAAACATAAATTACTGATTCAAAAATGAATAGAAACCACTTCACACTCACTAGGATGGCTAAAATCAAAGACAGACAATATCAAGTATTGACAAGGATGTGGATAAATTGGAATTCTCATACCTTTGAATGGGGGTGTAAAATGGTACAACCGCTTTGGAAAACAGTTTGACAGCTCCCCAAAAAGTTAAACACCAAGGCACCCCATGACACCACGATTCCACTCCTAGGTAAATATGCGAGAGAACTGAAAACATGTCCACACGATACACACCAAAAGCCTTTGACAGAATGAGAAAAACAATTATAAGAGTAACTGTTCCTACAGTAAGAGTAGCAACAACATTATTCCAGGTATTCTTATTCATGTGCACAGACACTCAGTGCCAAGCCTTACTAAACAGGCTGCCATCCTGTGTCTGCAATGCCAGCTGCATGAGCCCAAGTTTCCTAGTAGAAAAGGCCCCCAACTGCATGCCTGTGGAAATCTTCCGGAGGAAAGCCTCCTTGTGCCTTCTGGGGCTCTGAACCATTTCTGTGCGAAGGACTGACTGATTCAGTGAGCCAGTGGCAGATTACTATCCCCAACCTCAGTATTTCTGGACTTTGTCATCTTGCCTTCCTCCACTCCAATGCCTGGCTCGGCCCCCACCCCAAATCTACAGTTTTATTCCTAGTAAGGCAGAGGAAAGGTGTGCTGAAGACCCAACTCATCCATTGCGTGGAAATATCTGGCCCAGTGCAAACCGAGCTTGGGGCTCGTGTCTAGATGCTACAGTGGGCTGGCGGCAGGCTCAGCAGTTCCTCCAGAATTTTGGCACTGGGAGATTATCCAAGGGCTGGACTGAAACAAATCTGCTTTAGCTTATCAATTTAAGCAGCGGATCAGTAGTAATTCTATTGTGATGAGCTTGCCCAATAAAGTTGTGGGGACAGTGGCTTCATGTAACCACCATCAAACAAAACCTATCTAATGACAATGAAGCCCTTTGCCAGGCAGTGCTTTCTGGAAGAGATTCCTCCAGCTATCCAAGGAAATGGCCACCTGCTTGGATCAATTGACACCTACAAAGTGAGTCTTCAAGGAGCAAACCCTCACAGAAACGTTATCTATACTCCCCAGTGATATGTTTACTGTCAAAAACCCTGCTCCCTCTCTTGTGCAAAAGGGATAGGAAAAAATCAAATTTTCATTAACCCCAGAGAAGAAACTTAGTCTTATCTCTCACCCAATTTTTTGAAATGATGGTATAACCTATCTGGTTGAAAAAAAAAAAGCAAGATTTGAAGTGGGGAATAAAGCCCCTAATGACAAAAATGCACAGATCGAGACCTATGTGGACCATTTACCTGGACAGGATCTGTTGATCTGCCAGTTATGAGACAATCAACACTAAATCTAGGAACGTATTACTAGTAAAAAGACCAGAGAGCACAGGATAATATTAGAAACCATTTTATGTGGCAAGATTGGAAAGAGGATATGACTTAAATCAGATACAGTCATCCGTGCATCATTCCAAGGTTGAAATCAGGGAAGATAAGATGCTGCGCTCTTACCCCTAGTGCTCTTGTTATGAGCTGAAAGGGGAGGAAGTGAAACTAGCAAATGTAGAGTAGTTCCCCAAGAAGGTTGGCCAAGAAAGAGAGGAAAGAACAAGGTGGTGAAAGAGAGGAAAGAACAGCAGAGGTGAAAGCAAAGACCCCCTTGACAAGTCACTGGACACTATTTTTTGCTGCTATGTTGGTATCACTATCTACCATTATCATTATTCTTTCATTGAGCATTTGCTGAATGCCATGAAATGACTGTCCTCTGCTATCTGAAAGACAACCTCATAGGTCTCCCTTCACAGAAAAGAAACTGCTAGTCACCAGCAGTCATTTTTCAGCTTGCAATAAAATTCAGGCAGGATATTTTTTTCTTAAGATCTTTTCTAACCCATAGAGTTTTAAGGAACATCCAACAAACTCCTTACATTTCGATCTGTATTTTCTCTCTAACAGAAGAATTGGGAGTTTGAGGCTGGAGAATTTGAGATTTCCTTAACTCCATTTTGATGCTTGGTTTATTAAACTACTCATTTTGAAGGAGGGTCGTGTTGACATCTCACAATAAATGGTGCCTGTCTGTCAAATACTCTTGGTAGAATATCAGTCAGCAACTGAACAACACCAAGCTGCCACCCTCACTCCTTAGATTGTCAGCCAAGGGTACAAAGCTCCCTGGCAGGCAAGCTGTCTGTCAATTTTGCTAAAAAGAACAGTAAAAGTAGGAACAGCCAAGCTTATACAATTTTGCAGTTCCTTTCTTTTTCAGTGTATTTTTAGGTTGGCAGAAATCAGTTTCCTTTTCTATGCTTTGTACATTCCTATTCATAAGCCTGGCATTACCAGACAATTTATTAAACTTTATTTTATTCATACAAAATAGTCACTGCTCTGGAAAAGAGTGACTCAATGAAGTGCTCATCTTCCCGTACACCTGAACTTCTAGCCAGAGAACAAAATGCAGTGTGTACAATGAACAATCAATGAAATGAAAGCATTTTGTGCAAAATAAAACTTAGTCTTGAAAATCTAAACATTTCTTTTACAAGTCACTGATTGAAGGGATCTTTACAATCAAAATGAATCTAGGCAAACCCACGCTACTGGAATTTGACTAATCCGACCAAAATCTACTCATCTGTGTAACGTCTAGCTCATAAGTGAGATGCTTTTGATTAGTGGTTTGTGGAAGGCTCCAGGTGGGGTTTGCTAACTAGCAAACCTCATTTAGTTTTCTCTGATTGGGATTCTGCTCTTTAATAAGACGATTATAATTCTTGGTTTTCTGGTTTCTTTCCCACCATTTATCTCCACCACTGAAGATCTTCCATATGGACTACACAACAATAATCAATTGAAATGCAGTGTGATCAACCTAGTTTGCTGGAGCTTTGCTTCATGAAACAGGGATGAGGCTAGAGACCAAACATGTACATTATGTCTTGCTCATAACGTTATAAAGAACCGTGGTGAACCAGCCAAGACAGCCATGTATACAGACCAAAAATCAGACAGTGGCAATGGAAGGATATGCAACTACTTGTGGCTCTGTGATGAAGGTCCTTACAGACCTGAAAGTGTGCTTGACATTGGACTCTTCCAGTAGCCCTAAAATCAAATTTTATGATTTGTTTATTATATAAACAGTAGATGAATTAAACTTCCAGCCATGGTGGTGTTAAGAGCACAGCAAATCCTCTAAGGGGGAAAAAGGTATAAAACTGGAAAAAATTGCCAAAACAACATTTTAGGACTCTGGAAGTTGACTAAGCCAGACAGTAAATTGAGATGCATTTATTCTTGAAAATTTTGTAGGGCTCCAGGTAAGGGCAATGGAAGTCTATGACCTTCTTCACAAGGACTGCTCCCCTCCCACCTCCCAGTTCAGTCAGTGAGAACAGTAGTTCTAGGAGTCTGAGGTTGGACATGGAAACAATCAGCTTTGGTGCCAGAAGGGGCTGACTCAATTTGGGGTGAGGGGGAAGTGGGTCAAAATCCCATAGCCTTATCCACTAAAAGTGGCAAACTCATTAGGAAACAAAAGAGGAAACCTGGAGCTTTTCCAGCCTGAGATTGCTGCAGCTTTGCCTGCCTAGTTGAGACAAGTGGCAGACCAATGAGAAATTGAACAGGAAAACCTTGGATATGAGAGATCCATAGAAGGATTAGGTAAGCTCTCTAAACATTCCTGGCCTACTGGGAACCTATATGTACATGCAGCAGAGACTCAAGAAAGCCTACTGGGAAGCTAAAACCAAGGCAGTGTTGAGAATGGTAGAATTCTGAATGTGTTTCCTGAGCCACACAAAGATTGACTAGCAGAGAGTAGAAGCCTTATGGGCTCAAAGTGTTTGCGAAAAGTCTCTACTCAAATCTTGACTGACCACTATGCTAGGTAGACACAGGGTCAACATCAGTAGCTGCATGTCATGGAGAAGAAATATTATAAGTTTAAGTCCATGAAAGTTACTTAAACAATATAAAATCCTCAGGAAAAAAATCAGAACTCAGAGTTACTACCACATATTGTCTAAAATTTCAATTTTTAAGAAAAACAGTTACTAAACTTGCAAAGAATCAGAAAAGTGTGACCCATACTCAGGAAAAAAAACGTAGTCAATAGAAACTGACTCTGAGTAAACCCAAATGATGTATTTAGCAAACTTAGAGTTTAAGACAACTGTTATAAGTATGTCCAAAGAATTAAAGGAAACTATGTTCAAAGAATTAGAGAAAAACATTATGACAATGACTCAACAAATAAGGAATATCAATAGAGAAATAGAAACTATGAAAAAGAACCAAATGAATTAGAGTTGAAAAGTGCAATAATCAATATGAAAAATTCACTTGTTACATTCAACAGGGTATTTGAGAGGAGACAAAAAAGAATTAGTGAACTGAACGATAGATCAATAGAAATTATCTCAGTCTGAGAAAAAACAAAATAAGACTTAAAACAGAAAACAGGGCCTTAGAGATATGTGGGACAATGTTAAACATATCAACATATATGAAACAAGAGTGCCAGAAAGAAAGTACTGAAAGGAAGGGGAAAAACACATATGTGGAGAAATAATCCCTAAAATCTTCCCAAATTTGATGAAAAATAATCTACAAATCTTAGAACCTCCATATATTCCAAAAAGGATAGACAACAGAATTCACACCTAGACACATCATAGTCAAACCACTGAAAAACAAAGACAAAGAGAAAATCTTGAAAGCAGTAAGAGAAAAATGACTCATTATGTACAGTGAAACAACATGATTGATGACTGACTTATCATTAGAAACAGTGGAGGCCAAAAGGCAGTAGAATGACATATGCAAGTGCTGATTTAAAAAAGAAATCCATCAACCAAGAATTCTGTATCCAGAAAAACTATTCCTCAAAAAATGAAGGCAAAATAAGCATATTCCCAGGTAAACAAAAACAGTGAATGTGTTATTAGCAGACCTGACCTACAAACAGTACTAAAGGAAGCCTTTCAGTCTTGATAAATATTCCCAGACATAAACTAAAATTCTTAGGGAGAGATGAAGAGCTCTGGAAATGGTAACTATGTAGATAAATTAAAAGACTCTTTTCTTAATTTCCTTTAAAAATATATTTTTAATAATAATTGCAAAACTTTATTGTTGAGTATGTAACATATATAGGTGAAATATATACATATATACAACATATACATATATATTTTATCTATATATAACTGTAATAGCACAAAAGAGGAGGAGAGAAATGGGGCTATATTGTTTGCAAAGTTGCTGTGTATTACTGGAATTAAGTCAGCATTAATATGAGGTAGACTGTAATAAGTTAAACATTCATCTTTCATTCCTTAGAGTAACCCATAAGAAAATACCTCAAAAAAATATTCAAAAAGTTAACAGAGGAATTAATATGATACATTAAAAAATATTTGTTTAACACAGAAGAAGGTGATATGAAAGGAACAAAGGAACAAAAAATATACAAGACATAGGAAACAAATACCAAATAGCAGGTATAAATCTAATCACATTGATAAATACATTAAATGTTAATGGACTAGATGCTTTATTCATAGGGAAGAGATTGTTAGGCTGGATAAAAGAGCAAGATCCAACTATAATCTGTCTACAAGAGACACCCTTTAGATTAAAAAACACAAATAGCTCAAAGTAAAAGTATGGAAAAAATAGACTACACAAACAGTAACCATTAAAGAGTTAGAGGGGCTGTATTAACATTAGACAAAATAGTCTTTAAGGCAAAGAAATATTACCAGACACCAAAAGGGATATTTCATAATGATAAAAGAATCAATTAATAAAGAAGATATAACAATTATAAATGTATTTGCACCTCACAACAGAGCCAAAAAGCATAAGTAAAACTGACACAATTGAAAGGAGAAATAAAATTCAATAATTGTAGTTGGAGATTTCAATACCCCTCTCTCAATAACTGATAGAAAAAAACTAGATAGCAAATTAATAATGATATACAAGACTAGAACCAATTTAACCTAGCTTAATATATAAAATAGTGCACACACATTCTTTTCAAGTACACATGGAATATTTTCCAGAATAGACTATATACTAGGCCATAAAACAAGTCTCAATAAAGGTAAAAGAGCTGAAATCTAACAAAGTATGTTCAACCACAGTTTAAATTAGAAATTAACAACAGAAAGAAACGTGAGAAATCTCAAAATATTTGGAAATTCAATGACACACTTCCAAATAACCCATGTGTCAAAGAAAAAATCACAAGGGACCTTAGAAAATATCTCAAATGAAAAATCAAAACACAACATATCAAAATTTATGGGATGCACCTAAAGAATTGCTTAGAGGGAAATTTCCAGCTTTAAATATTTTATATTAGAAAAAAATATCTAAATTCAGTAATCTAAGCTTCTACTTTAAGAAGCTAGATAAAGAAAATGGAATCAAAATCAAATTAAGCAGAAGCAAGGAAATAATAAAGATAAGAGGAAAAATCAATGAACTAGAAAAAAGAAACACAACAGAAAAAATCAATTAATCCAAATGTTGGTTCTTTGAAATATCAACAAAATTGATAAGCCAAGACTGAAAAAGAAAAAAGAAGATAAAAGTCACCAAAATCAGCAATAAACGATGAAACATTGGTACAGACCATACCAGAGATTATAAGAAAATATTATGAACTTTATGACAACAAATTAGACAATTTAGATGAAATGGAAAAATTTGACAAATCTCTCCCTTGAAGAAATAGAATACCTAAATAGACCTATATCAAGTGTATTGACAGAATAGATCTGTGTCAAGTGTCCTGATAGATTCTCTGGTGAGGTTTGAGAAAGAATAGCAACACTACACAAACTCTTTCAAAAAACTAGAGGCAGAGGTAACACTCAGAACTCATTTTATCAGGCCAATATTACCCTAATATTAAAGCTAGACAAAGACATTACAAGAAAACTACAGAACAATATCTCACATGAAAGTAGACACAAAACGCCTTAAAAAAATATTAGCAAACCACTAAGGATTATGCATGATGACTTAGTGATATTTATCCTAGGAAAGGAAGACTGACCACAGGATCATTTCAATATATGCAGAAAAAGCATTTTTTAATGTCTAACACTCAATCCAAATAAAGCTTCTGTACCTAGGTTAATAGTATCGTACCAGCATCAATTTTCTGGTTTTGACAACGCAAACTAGGTTGTGTAAAATATTATAACTGGAGTAAATTTGATGTAGGGTGAACAAGAACTCTCTGCACTATTTTTGCAACTTAATGTGAGTCTTCACCTTTTCCAAGATAAGAAGTTATTTTTAAAAATCTAACACCCATTCATGTTAAAAACTGTTAAGGAACTAGGAATAGAAGGAACTTCCTCAATCTGATACTTACATGTATAAAGAAAAATCCACAGCTGACATCATAATTAATGGTGAAAAATTGAATACTTTTCACCTAAGATCAGGAACAAGACAAAGATGTCCACTCTAGGATGTCCACTTCTATTCAACATTGTACCAGGGGATCTAGCTAGTACAATCAGGCAAGAAAAATAAATTAAAGGCATATAGATTGGAAAGAAAAATTTAAAATCTTTATTCATAGATGACATGATCTGTATGTAGAAAATTCTAAATAATCTACAAAAAAAATCTATTTAAAAAGGTCACAGGATGTATGATTCATATATGAATGTCAGTTGTATGGGAAATCTCTGTACCTTCCCCTTAGATTTTGCTGTGAACCGAAAAATGCACTAAGAAATAGTCTACTTTTTAGAAAGCCAATTGTAATTCCAGATACTAGAGGCCAAAAATCTGAAAATGAAATTAAGAAAACAATTCCCTTCATAATTACATTAAAAAATAAAATATTTAAGATTAAATTTAACAAAAGAAGAGCAAGATCTATACACTGAAAAACTACAAAACATTGCTGAGAGAAATTTGAAGATACAAGTGAAAAAAGACATGCTACGTTCTTGGATTAGAAGACATTATTGTTAGTATGGCAGTTCTCCCCTAGATTCTATGTCTATAGCTTCAACTCAATCTCTATCAAAATTCCAGCAGGCACCTTTCAAAGACATTGACAAACTGATTCTAAAGTTTATATGGAAATGCAGAGAGAATAGCCAAAACAATTGTGAATAAAGAAATACAAATTTGATGAATGTACATTAACTGATTTCAAAACTAATCATAAAGGTATGCTAGAGAGTGTAATGATATCGGAGTGAGGACAGACATATGAACAATGGAGCAGAATATAAAGTGCAGAAATAAACTCTAATCTTTATGGTCAACTGAGTTTTGACAAAGAAACCAAGACAATTCAATGGGGAAAGGAAGGAGAGTCATTTCAACAAACAATGCTAGAACAGTTGGATATTCACAAGAGAAAAAAAATAAATTTAGGTCCTTGACTCACATTAAACACAAAAACTAAACACAAAAACTAATTCAAGATAGAACATAGACCTAAATCTAAGAGGTAAAACTATAAAACTTCTAGGAGAAAATCTTTCTGACCTTGGTTTAGGCAAAAATTTATTCAATGTGTGTGATATCAGAAGCCTGATCTATAAAAGAATATCATTGGAAAGTGGACTTCATAAAAAATTAAAAATTTTTGCTTTTCAAAAACAACTTTAGGAAAATGAAAAGAGAAGCCATAGACAGAAATAAAATATTTGAAAATTATGTATCTGATAAAGGACTTGTATATGGTATATATAAATAACTCATACAACTCAGTAAGACAAATTCTTTTTCTTAAATTGGGCAATTTGGCAATTGGGCCAAATTGGCAATTTGGCAAATTTGGCAATTGGGCAATTCCATTTTCTTAAAATGGGCAAAATATTTGAATAGACATTTCATAAAACAAAATATATGAATCGCTAGTAAGCACATAAAAAGATCCTCAACATCTTTAATAATTAGGGAAATGTAAATTAAAACCACACAATAAAAAAGACCAACAATACCAGATGTTGGCATGAATGTGAAGAAACTAGAACCCTTTATACATTGCTGGTGGTGATGTAAAATGATAGTCACTTTGGAAAACAGTTTGGTGGTTTCTTAAAAAGTTAAACGTACACTTAACATATCACGCAGCAGTGCCATTCCCAGGTATCTTCCCAAGAGAAATGGAAACATATGTCCACACAAAGACGTGTTCACTAATGCCCATAGCAGCATTATTCATAATGGTTAAACACTGGGAAAAAAACAAATGTCTATCAATTGGTGAATGAATAAACAAAATACAGTATGTTGATACTTGAATACTATTCAGCAATACAAAAGGAATAACTACTGATAGATGCAACAATATGGGTGAACCTCAAAAATATTGTAAATAAAAGAAGCCATACACAAAGACTACATATAGTTCCAGTTATATGAAAATTCTAGAAAAGGCAAAGCTATAGAAACAGAAAGCAGATTAGTGGTTGCCTGAGATGGAAGTGGGAGTGAGGACTGACTGCAATCAGGCACAAGGAACGTTTTGGGGTGATAGAGTGTTCTTAGACTGGATTAAGGTGATGATTGAACAGCTGTGTAAATTTACTCAAAATCATTGAATTGTGCACTTAAAATGAATGAATATTAATGGCATTAAATTATACATCAATAAGGCTGCTTTAAAAACCAATAGATATTTATCAAACAAAATAAAAACAGAAAATACAGGAAAACAAATTTCTTCACCCATGATCTTACAACATATATAATCAGTTAACTTTGATTACTTTGGTTTACATTCCCCCACATAATAGACGATATACCAGAATGTGTTTAGTCAATCCACTATTGTTGGATTTTTAGGTTGTATCTAGTCTTTCACTAATAACTACTGCTAAAATAAACATTCATATTTTTGTTTGGGTGTCTGATTGTTTCCTTAGGATAAATTCCCATGCTTAGACATAGTAACTCAAATACAAAGTACGTATTTATTTTCTATGGCTATGGAACAAATTACTGTGAACTTTGCAGCTCCAAACAACACACATTATTACCCCATAGTTTCTGTGAGTGTAGGATCTGGGCAGAGCTTAGCTGGATTCTCTGCTCTGCATCTCACCAGGCTGCATTCAGGTGTCACCCAAGACTACAATTTTGTCTAGGGTGCAGGAGCCTTTCCAAGATTAACACTGTGGGCAAAATTCAGTTCCTTGTGGTTGTAGGACTGTCCCTCAACTCCTAGAGGCTGCCAGCTGTTCTCTGCCATGTGGCCAGCTTCATAGCATGATAGTTTGCTTCTTCAAGGCCAACAGGAGAGCATCTGCTGATGCTTCTTGTCACTTACCTCTGGCCACTTTTCTAAAGGGCTCACCTGATTAGGTCAGGCCCATTGAGAATAATCTTCCTCTCAGTTACCTCATAGTCAAATGGTTGGCAACCTTCATTACATCTGCAAAATCTCTTAAGCTTTGTCATATACCATAAGTTAATCACAGGAGTGCTATCCCATCATAGCCACAGTCCCACCCTCACTCACAGGGAGGGGATTGTACAGACACATACACCAGGAGGCAGGAAAATAGGGGGTTCTTAGAAATCTGCCTATCACAAAGAGTTTGCACATTCGTTAGGATTATGATTCAGATTGCCAAATTTTCTGAAGAACATTTATACCCCTACCCGCAGAGTGCTAGTTTCTAGTTTCCACAGCACTGCTGGTTATTATCATTATTCTTAATCTTTGCCAAAGATAGGCAAGTATTGCTGGCTTGGGACCATTGGAGATGGATGTGGCAATGAGAGAACAAATCTTGCACTTCTTGGTTAGTATTAAGATTATTATGGTCTTTGGCAATGTTTACTTTTTTTCTGCAAAATATCTATTCGTTTATTTGATTGTTTTTCTCTAGGGATAATTTTCTGTTGCTTGCTACTTCGTAATCTCATTTTGAATATTAAAAATATTCTATTAATGGTCTATATAGCAAGTATTTTCTCGATATATTTTCTAACTTGGTTACAGTGACTTGCACCATGTAAAAAATTTAACTTTCATAATCAGACTTACTAACCTTTCTAGTTTTTTTCTTTGTTTGTTTTTTATACTCTGACATGTTTCCCTGAGCTTTTTATTTCTGAAAAGAGAGAAGTAAGGAATCAGATGGGATTTCCAGTTTCCATCTCAGATGACAATTAGGGGCTCTAGACAGGGGAACAGTGCACGAAGATGAAGTTTCCAATAATGCAGTGCCCATCAGTCTTCTAATTGTTGTGTAAACCAGTTCTTAACCTAAGGTGTCCAAGCAGAGAGATGGACGCATCATTCCTTCAAATGGCTTGGCCGAGGGAAATATACCACATTCTTCTGTTAACCATTCAGGACGCCGTGTCAGCTCCACTTCTTTTCCTTTCTTGTCTTGGGCTATCCAATTACGGCTCTGCATATTTGAAAATAGACAGAAGCATAAGATCAGCTTTTTTCTAAAGCATTTAGTTTTGGTCCTGAGTTTTATCTCCATCTCTAAGTGCTAATTTCATATGATATTTAATATTCCCATTTTAATCTGGGACATAAAACTAGTCATATTTTTTAAAAAAATAAAACACATTGGATAACTAAGAAAGCATGCCCTTCAGGCAAGATCACTTCTCCCTGCTGATGAAATATTTCCTTGGCAGAAACAAAATCATTTTATGATTTATCTGTTAAAAAGTAGCCTCAAGGGGCTGGCCCAGTGGCATAGTGGTTAAGTTCGCATGCTCTGGGTTTGCACTGGGTTTGCAGGTTCGGATCCCAGGCACAGACCTACACATCATTCATCAAGCCTTGTGGCGGCGTCCCACATACAAAACAGAGGAAGATGGGCGCAGACGTTAGCTCAGGGCTAATCTTCCTCAGCAAAAAGAGGAGGATTGGCAATAGATGTTAGCTCAGAGCAAGTCTTCCTCACACACACACACACGAAAGTAGCCTCAAATCCCTCCTTCATTTATAGATGAATAAATCATAATATAAGGATATGAGTCAGTTCCTTAAGCCTTCCTTGGAGTCTCAGGCATTAAATTTCCTCATCGTTAAATGAGAAAGTTACACTAGCTGATCTCAGGTCTTACTCAGATCTAACATTCAGATTCTGCTTTTAAGTTCGACTCAAGGTTTTCTACTTGTATTCTTTCTTTGGCCCTTCCAAACTCCCAGTCCTAAGTCTCACCTTCAGGTTCTCCCTGTTTTAATTTTCAGATTCCTATTATGCATTCTTGTACGACATCCCTCATTTCCAAGTCAATATATCCCAAACCAAACTCTTGCCAGTCCTCTCAAACTCCTTGGTTTCCATATTCCCAGGATTTGTACCACTCTCCTCAGTAGGCAGACATGAAATAAGGGATCATTTTTCATCATCTTTCTCTCTTCCCATATTTAGTCAGTATCCAAGGCCAGAATATTTGTCTCCTGCAATATTTGTCACCCTAACCTTCTTTCAATTCTTACCAACACAGTAGTTCAGGCTCCTAGCATGTCACTCCAGGACCCAATGTTGAAAATTCTTTAACCTCTTTATCTTTCTTGATATGATTAATCCAAAACATTGTAGTCAGGTTGATGTTCCCAGAGTTCCCTATTGTCTGTTGAATTAAGAACCAACGACATAGCCTGGCAATGCAGCCCCTTCACGATATGTCCCAGCCTCCTTCCCAAACTTTTGTCTTCCCCTCTGCTTATGCCCAATGTCTTAGCCACTCAGGATACTTACTATTTCCTGAACACACCCTGCATTTTGCTGTTTCCTTGCTTTTTTGGTTTGATTTTGAGTTCTTATTTTCGGTTCTTAACATTTCTGTATATGTTTGGGATATCTACTTTAGCTAAAACAAGAAAAAATAGTAAATAATCATTTTAAATCTTTATTCTTATTCAAAAAACCCAATTTTTATTTTTCTTGGGGGCAAAACATATATTACATATCAGTGAAATACAGCAGAACTGTCAAATAAAAAGCCTGTGCAGAAGGCACTGGAGGGTGAGTGTGTTGGAGCTGGATGGGGTCTTGAGAGCCTCTACTCCAACCTCCACTGGTAAAAGTCAGAGAAATGAGTCAACTTACTAAGGTCACACAGCTACTCAGGAATAAATCTGGGACCAACGATTTGAACAGTTTTCTATAGCTCAAAGAACTATCAAAACCTACCTTTTCATAGGACTTGGCCCAACATTCCCTCACCAAATAGGTCTTTAGTGTCTGCAGTGGGTGATGTGCTGGGTCTTGGGAATATAAAAATGAAAAATGGTTCTGCTTTCCAGGAACACAGTCAAGGAGGAGGAGATAAGTGTGGACAGATAAATGTAATGAAAGGTGAGCAGTGCTGTGATAAACATTGTGCGTTCTTCAAACAAAAAGGAGAAGGCAGTCAGCTCTACCTGATGTGACGGGGGAAGCAGAAGGAGTTCATAGATAAGATAACCCCTTGGGCTTAATATAGATAGAAAAGTTGTGTTCACCGGGGTATACTGGCAAGAAACAAACACAACCAAAGACACAAAAGCATGAATTAGGTGAAAGTATTTGGGGAAAACGCAAACAATTTAGAGAATCTGGAAGGTAAGGTAGAAGACAGGCATATCAAAAATAAAATTGGAGGGCCGGCCCAGTGGCTTAGCGGTTAAGTGCGCGCACTCCACTGCTGGCGGCCCAGGTTCGGATCCCGGGCGCCCACCGACGCACTGCTTCTCCGGCCATGCTTAGGCTGTGTCCCACATACAGCAACTAGAAGGATGTGCAGCTATGACATACAACTATCTACTGGGGCTTTGGGGGGTAAAAAATAAATAAATAAAATCTTTAAAAATAAATAAATAAATAAATAAATAAAATTGGAAATCAAGGCAAGCTCCAAATTTCAAAGGGACTTGTACGCCTTACAAAGGAGTTTGGAATAATAATTATTACTGTTAATACCATTTTTATTAATGATTATCACTTTCTCATTATAATTAATGAGTTCTATTTATTGATCACTTGCTATGATCACTATGATAAGTGATTTACATTAATAGATGAGGAAACTGAGGATCAAAGATGAACTCACTTGGCTAAAGCAACATAGCTATTAAGTCGTGGAGCCAATATTTGAATCAAGCCCAACTGGTTTCAAAGTTGAACATGAATTACACTATAATCTATCTTTAGTCTGTGGACCATGTGGAGCCATTAGAATATTTTAAACAAAGAAGAAATGTGAATGGATTCTTGCCTTCGAACAGTCTAGCAACAGTATAGAGTTGCATCATCCAATAGCCACTAGCTGCATTGAAAATTAAATAGTAATTTAATAATTAAAAGTTCAGTTTCTCGGTTGCCGTAGCCACATTTCAAGTGCTCAGTAGCCACATGTGACTAATGGCTACTGTAATGGACAGCACAGAATGAACATTTCTATCATCCCAGAAAGTTCTATTGACAACACTGGGATGGAGGATGCATTGGAGTTCTGTGAGATAGAGGGAGGAAGAGTAAAGAGATCATTACCTACGACAAGTGAGAAAGAATTAGAGGAAAAAATAAGGCACTAATAGTGGAGACTTAAATCAGTGATTCCCAAAGTGTGATTTGCCCACTCCTACCCCCTCAACCAACAGCCTCAGATCACCTGGGAACCTGTTAGAAATGCAAATACTCAGCTCCACCCCAGACACACTGAATCAGAAACTCTGGGAATGGGGCCCAGCCATCTATGTTGTAACAAGCCTTGCAGAGGATTCTGATGCTCAGTGAAGAGTGAAGGCCATTAATTTAAAGGAAGCGACAGTTTGTGAAGTATGGTACAGAAATACAAGCAACTTTGTGGCCAAATATGGGGTATACAGGGGAAGAAGGAATCTAGGATAACTCCAGGTGGGTTGGTGAATATAGAAGGAGAAACACATTCAAGGGGAAAACATAGAGTTGGCGTTTGAGTTCCCAAGGGACACTCAAGTATTGTGATTCTGTTGGAAGTGTCAGTCTAGAAATCAGGAGAAAGTTCTGGAATGGAGATACAGATTTAGAGTCATCAGAATTTAGGTGGTAGATTAGCCAGGAATGGATTGGATGTGTAGCTCTCAATTTTTTTCCTCTACAAAAATGATATTTCTATATGTGTCTGTAAATGCTGAGCGGTGTAGCTAAGGTTAGGTGCAATTCTCCACACACTGGCTCTTTTTTTCTCTTCTTTAAGGATGCATCTCAAAATGCAAATTTGGTCTATTAAATGTGAATATGTTCTATTTTTAAAAATAAATAATTAACCTACACTGTTATTCTGAGTATTGTTAGTACCTATAACTTGTCAAACAGGATACACACAATCCTAAAGTGTGTACTGTGACAAGAGCACAGGTGTAAGGGTTGACTCCCTTTCTCTCCGATCTTGGAGTGTGGGCTGCAGCAGAGGAACCAGCAAGAGGGGAGGAAATGGTCAGAGAGGTGACAGGATAGTGTCCCACAGGTCAAGAGAGGAGCATCTCAAGAGCAAGTGATGAACACTGCCATATTCTGAGATGCTGGTGAGATGAGACCTTGGACTTGGCTCGTAGGCTGTCATCGCTGACCTTTGTCAAAGTCATTTCTGTAGAGCAGCTGGGGACAATTTGGCCAGTGAACTAAGGAGACTGAAGTGGTTGAAACAGAAATAGGAGGTAAGGAAATGGAGGCAGCAAGGGTAGATTCATGCTTTGCACTGTTCCTTGGTTACAAAAGAGTCACCTCACATTCTCAGTATCTTATAGAGATCTAGTGAAACAGCTCTTCTAATTTGTATATTTGCTCTCCCCAGGGCCCTGGCATAAGGATGGGCCAACATGCTATGAATGAAATCATTCTGTCCTCTGATATTGATCCATTGATCCTAGTCAACCACTGAGCTCAGCTTAATCCTCTCCTCGCCTTGGATGGGGTCCTTTCTAGGATTCTTCTTATCCTGGACAGTCTTGCTTGGCCTCCCCCACATACTGGAATGACATGTCTGAATCCTCAGAGTAAATATAGCTTAGGCTTTAAAGCTGAGACCTTCTCTACAAAAATACCATTTGTATTGTTCCTTACAATTGACCTAGCCTAACTTAATCTTCACAGCCATCCTGTGAAGTAGGTGGGAAAGTATTATTGTGCTTATTTTGCAGATAAAAATTGAAGTTCTATGACTTGTCTAATATATCCCCTCTACTAAACCACAAAGCCAGAATCCTATTTTATTTTATTAACATATTCATTCCACATTTTTCCATAAAGGATTCCAGGTAGGGGCGTCTGAAAAATAATAAGAGTAGAATGTCAAGACTAGATGATAAAAGAACAGAGGTATTCAGCTGTTGAGTCTCTACACAATTGGCATAGCTAGCTTTAAATTTAGCTCTAAGTTTTTTGGCAACCAAACAAAAAGGCAGACACTGTCAATTATGCAGTTCCTATTTTCATAAAGGAATAAATGTGCCAGTTTTTCAGAGGAACCAAAGTGCCACTTTGCCTAAGTTCTAAAAGAAACTTCAGATCCACATCTTCACATAGAGGGCATGTCTATAAACCAGGGTAGTGAAACATTGCATATGGTAGCTTCTAATGATTTCCTTCAGTAAAACCTCATTTATACCATTAAGTTAAAAACTGACTTTTCAACACAAACACATGTACTAATTTACTGATCACTGATGGGCAGTTACCACAAGGATATAAAACCTTCCATCTCGGGCTGGATCTCAATTTTCATAGTTGTGGTTAAATGCTATGCACTAATTAACACATATTCGTGGACAATGCCCTCTCAGAGTATTTACACATCTGACTGTAAATGCTAAGGGGTGTATCTAGATTTAGGTGCAATTCAGGTAGCCTTTCTAAGTGTCCACACTCTTGTAAACACACTATATACACACCAACACTCTACCATTTAATAAGAAAAACAAAGAGTATAAAGTTATTTTTAGAAGAAGAAACTAAAATGTTCTTGGATTTTTAGGAAATGCTAATTGGCTTAAGTGAAATGTCATCTATTATTCTAAGATGTTCCTGGAATAACTATACATTGAATTGGCTAGAATATAGGCAAATTTTTTGGCATTTAAGTTATAATTAGAGCAGATATTTAATAACCATCTCCCCTGACTCTCAGGCACTGATGATTACTAACATTTTTAATTAAATACAAATCCCTCTTGGATGCTAATCAGGCTACACCAAAATGGCCCCTTCCCTCTCACGAGGTGCCAAATGAGCTATGCATCTGATGCTGTGTCTGTATATCTCGTTAGGTAATCTGTACATGGATATCCAGTCCCTGCATTACCATAGAGCTCCCAGGGCATACTTGTTCTTCTAAAACTAAATGTGTGTATGCAGAAAACCAGTCTGTTAAAATACATTTAATGAACACCTGCTGGCCTCAGAGTTCTGAGCAAGGCACTGGTCCAGAATATTAAAGAGGCAGGGCATTCTCTCAGTCTTCAAGGATTTTAAAATCTAGTCAGGGAGACAAACATACACACAAGTTATGCAACTAAAAACAATAACCTAAGAACCTATAAACACATGCAAAATAATATAGTACATAATCAATGATGTTAAACAGTATGCAGATATCAAGGCAGTAAGTAAGGATGATGACTACTGATAGGATGAAGACTGAAGTAGTGACCTCCATCCCCACCAGCAGATACAAAAGTAATGTAAAGTGGCACCCAGAAGCAGAGGGCAATAGTAAGTAGAATAATAGCCATACTATATATAATGCCCCAGGGATGTGAGCAGGTGAGCCAAATTATGGTATGTAGAGAGAAATTCTATACCTGAGAATATGGAATGTCTTGTTTCAGTGATTCATACATTTTAATGAGCTCTGACTTTACTTAGAGTACTTTTTAAAAAAAAAAAAAAAAAAAAGCAGATTTCTGGATCACTTTTGGATATTCTGATTCTGTGGCTGGGGGTAGACCTGGAAAACTGCACTTTCACAAGTCTCCCAAGAATAGAGTGAGTTCAAGGACCCCAATATGATACCCACTGCCGAGGGTGCTCACTCAAGACCAGCCATGTGTGATATAAGGGCAAGTCTGTAACAGGGCTCCCGGTGTTCCTGACTATGGTTAATAAGCAGTATGGAGGAAGGGATAAGAATTCTAGAATGATCCCTCCACAGGTCAAAATGCCACTCAATGCAAGAGACAGATAGCATTTTAACTGGTGAAATTTCATTTTAGAAATTATAAACACATGTACAAACCTACACTGAAAAGTATTATTCTGTGATTCATTACTAACCAGTAGATTTTACTGGATGATTATATGTTGGGTTTTATAAAATATCATTTAATTAAGTTCTTTGAACTTAGAAAGGAGTACAATATAAATTCAAAGGGTTACAATAAAAAGGAGTTGTTTGCATTAAATTTGCTACCTAATAATTTTCATTGAATGTAGTTTGGGTTTCCAAAAAAGAATTTTTTTTCTTCATTATTTGACAGACCTCAATTAGATGTGTTTGTTCTCTCAGATTAAATGCTGTAATAATATTCTGTGAAACCTCGTGCCATGCTGTTATTAATTATATATAAAAAAAACTTTTGCAGATATGAGATCTTCTTACCCCAGGCATTTTGCAAATGAATGATTGCTATCTCTGTTCAAAAGAAACTCAAGAAACATAAGGAACTTACTCAAATTCTCAGAGCAAATGAATATAAGTGGGAATTGACTAAAGATCCATTCACTCAGATGGCAATAGACATCCATCATATATTCTCAAGGCATGATGTTCTGAACTGTTTGGGAACATATTGGGTGTATGGTTAGGAACCCAAACTCTGGACACCAGTCTGATTGGTCTTTTTAGGCTATATCTTTTCCCCCAGAATTATCACTCCTTATTCTATCTCCATAATTTCAACTACTACTTTGTTCTAAACTAAGAAACAGAATAGCTTTAAAAAGACTGCTTGGGAAACTAAAAGGAAACTTGATCCTCAAAGAATTCTAAATATAAGCAAAAATGTGAAGCCAGAAAGGCCCCTATTCAGAGTGGTGTGGAGCAGTGAATTGGGCAGGAAATAGGGTTTCCGTTGCAAGCAGTAACGGGAACTGGGGCTGTAAAATAAACTGAGCCAAACTGTGGAGGATTTAAAAGCCAGCTGATGCCCTCACTCTTGCGTTGTTGGTGGAAGCCAGGGGGAAACACGGGGAAACTAAACAATACACTTCAAAATGGGTCAAAGATGAAGTTTCAAGGGAAATTTTAAAAATACAGTAACTGAACTTTTGAACAAATGGGCAGACTTTCAGAGGAAGTTAGAAATCACCAATCGGAGGAGAGTACCGACATCAAGCTGAGATTTGATAAACCTCTTGGAAAGAGAAGCAGCCTGGGTGTGCTTAGAGCCCACTACATGTAGGAACAGGAACAGGAGACAGGCTAGTTGTCATCTGAGAGGTAGACGATCTAGAGAATGTAAATCAGTGTACTTAGGGGAGTGGACACAGTGAAAACCATGCTAAGAAGGAGTGTAGGTATTGATCATTGCAGGTCGGGGTGGGAGATAAAGCATTGAGATACGGTAGACATCTTGGAGCCGAATACACAATTCTAGAAATGTAGCTGCAAAGAGAATGGAAATAGGATATATATCAATGAGGCAGCAAGATCAAGTGAAGAGTTTTTTTAATGAATTTTTTTTTAAAACACACGAACAAGAGATACCTGGCAAATTTATTGGCAGAAAGAAAAGCATCTGGAAAGAAAGAAATTGAAGATGTTTGTGGGAGAGAGGATGCAATTAAAAACATGAGAAAATAGCATTTGTGAGAAGAAATAAATTGACATTAGGAGCAAGGATACATCTTCCAAAAAGGGGGAAAGAAGAGAAGACAGGAGGGAGGTTAGATGTTTTGCAATAGCAGGGATGGAAAATAAAGTCTCGTTGGACCACTTTCTTCACTGCCTGGAAACTGGGACGTGAGGAGAGGAGACTTCAGGACATTGGTCTTCAAAGTGGGATCCAGGAACCCTGCGAGCACAGGGCATTGAGTGTTCTAAGGAAATTGATTTCCAGATCCCCTATTTCCTCGTGACTTGCTGGAGAAAGCCCCTATGGGTCAGCACATCTTCTGTTCTCTCTTCACTCCCCTCACATCCCTCCCTTCCTTCAAAGTAGGCAAATCTCTCGTCCATCCCACAAATTGCCCAGGTATAAAAACACAGGTGCACAAAACAAAGAAAAAATTCAGCAGTTACTTTCATCAAGTAACCAGATACCCATTCCTATCTGTCTAATTAAGAGATGCCTTTCCAATAAAATGCTTGCTTAATAAATATTTCTCAAACACTACCACACATGTATGACGTTTTGAGCAACTCTGTAATAATTTCATGATAACCCAGTTCAGAAAAAAATGTTTTAATACAGAGTCTTTTAGTCATAGTAAATAAAAATGAATAAATAAATAAAACACATAGGCATTTTGTTATATAGAAGTCTTATAGAGCGATGAATAAATGACATTAAGCATAAAAGTACATTAGGATAAAATTTGGGAGGAGCAGAATGGAACATGAGCTCAAGAAATAAAAGGAATAATGTGAAATTTCTGTCTGTTAAAAAAGGCTTTGTCTGTGTGTTTAAATGGACAGCAGGTGTCAAATTACCATGGTATTTGCATTATACTGGATTCATTTAAAGGAGCAATGTAATACTTATATTTTAAAATGTCAATAGTACAATATACCAGAAAGTACATACTTTTTAACCATTTAAACTTTTCCTGAAAACTTTTGTATGTCCATTTAAAAATATATGGGTGTGTACATAGATTTTCAAAATCATTTTAGGATATACATGAGTTTAGAAGATCACTGAGGTCTTCTAGGGAAACAAAAAGACATGAATGATGGAACTGATGAGCAGAGACACGTGCCCAGGTGAAGTTAACGTGAACCGATAGTAGATTGGGTTGGCAAAGTTCCAGCACTTTCTTTGGCAGTGATCTGCAGCCCAGAAGCAGATATGAAGAATGAATGATATGAAATGATAGAAAATTGGGCACAGCAAGATGCTAAGAAGGCCTTGAGTATTACTGAATACAAGTTAAATTAGCTGACCATGGTATCTAAACTGGACAGGGAAGTAAATGAGATGGGAAGCAGGTTACTGAATAGTGTAAGTTGGTTGGGTCCTAATAGCTAAAGGCTGAATTGAGGTTGTAGAAAGGGAAAGAGAGTGAGAGGAGCATGCTAAATTCCAAGCTTTTCAACGCAGAGCAGTATAGTGTAACAATACGGTTATTACTTTGTGATTGCTGTAAGGAGATGGAGATTTTCATGACGAGGAGGTCAAGGAATCGTGAGGCTAAAGGCAGTAACCAAAGGCCAACACCGATATTGAAATATATTGAAATGGCTGGAGATGCTGTCAGGGAATGAGGTAAAGAGGAAGAACATAAGCAGATGCTTACCAGTGGGCTGGTATTGGACAAAATATCAGAGCAGCATAGTTAGGGAAGGATGCTGTAATGGACAGTATGGACTTTAAGAACCAAAGGATTTCATGTTCCAGAAGTGACACAGGGACTTGTATAGAAGATGCAAAATCTCACACTCCACATCAGTTGTACAGAAAGGGAACTTTATTTTCCACATCTTAACTTGCTTAAGAACATTGATTTGCATGGGGGTCAAGGGAAAAAGGAAACAAAAAATCCTAACCCCATGCCTGCACTGCAACTCAGTTCCTCCTGCTTTACAACATGGTCTGTTTGGGATCAACATTATCAAGGTAAAATTCAGGATTCTCCCAGAATGTGATCGAAGTTTCTAGGGTTAATTCATACTATTGTCCAGTATCGGGGAAGAGGCATCTGTTCAGGTAGTTAATTACAGCGACTCCTTCCAGTTCATCTCTAAGTATTTGCTATTAATTGATCCAAGCCAGAAGCCTTAGTGGCTCTCCCTACTGACAGCTTCTGAGGCTCAAGCAAACCCCCATCCAGGGGCTGAAGAACTAACAACACACTTTGAGGTCTAGCACCACCATGGTCATCTGTCCTCCACTGTGGCTAGCCTGGGACATGGTCTCTTCCCCTAGTTTTAGGCAGAAAACAAATCACTGTTTGGCAGAATCCAAATTAAACCATTTCTCTCTCACTTACCATCTTGCAACTGAAAACCAGATTTCCCAAACTGTAAACTGGGCGCCCAAATGGGGCCTCTTCTCATGGGTGTGCAAAGGGGACTCAAATCCAACAAGCACAGAATTGAACTCATCTTTCTCTCAAAACTCTATCTTGAACACCAAAGGCATGACCTACAAAGTCATGGCTGGGCTTCATTAAAATTAAAAACTTCTGCTCTATGAAAAAAAATGTCAAGAGAATGAGAAGACAAGCCAAAGACTGGAAGAAAATGTTTGAAAAAGACACATATCTGATAAAGGACTGTTATCCAAAATATATAAAGAACTCTCAAAACTCAACAATAGGAAAGCAAACAACGTGATTAAAAATAGGCAAAAGACCTTAACAAACACCTCACCAAAGAAGACATACAGATGGCAAACAAGCACAGGAAAAGACGCTCCACATCGTATGTCATCACAGAAATGCAAATTAAAATAACAATTAGCTAGCTCTACACACCTATTAGAATGGCCAACACCCAGAACACTGACAGCACCAAATACTGGCGAGGATGTGGAGCAGCAGGAACTCTCATTCACTGCTGGCGGGAATGCAAAATGGTACAGCCACTTTGGAAGACAATTTGGCAATTTGTCACAAAACTAAACACTCTTGCCATACAATCCAGTAATCACACTCCTTGATATTTACCCAAATGAGTTGAAAAACTTATGTTCACACAAAAACCTGCACACAAATGTTTATGGAAGCTTTATTCATAATTGCCCAAACTTGGAAACAACCAAGATGTCCTTCAGTAGGTGAATGGATAAATAAACTGTGGTACATCCAGACAATGGAATATTATTCAGCACTAAAAAGAAATGATCTGTAAAGCCATGAAAAGACATGGACAAACTTTAAATGCATATTACTAAGTGAAAGAAGCCAATCTGAAAAGGTTACATACTACATAATTCCAATGACATGACATTCTGGAAAATGCAAAACTATGGAAATAGTAAAAAAAATCAGTGGTTGCAAGGAGGGAGAGATGAATAGGTGGAGCACAAAGGAATTTTTAGGGCAGTGAAGCCATTCTGACTGATATAGCGATGGTGGATACATGTCATTATACATTATCCAAACCCACAGAATATACAACACCAGAGTGAACCTTAATGCAATGTAATGTAACTTAATATATGGGCTTTGGGTGATGATGTGTCAGTGTAGGTCCCATACTGTAACAAATGTACCACTGTGGTGAGAGATGTGGATGGTGGGGAGGCTCTGCATGTGTGGGGGCAGGAGAGATCTGAGAAATCTCTGTACCTTCCTCTCAATTTTGCTCTAAACCTAAATTGCCCTAAAAAATAAAGCTTAGAATTTTTTTTAAAAAACTGTCTTTTTCAATTATCAGCTATCTAGGCGAATGCACCATTGTCCACTCAGTTTCCCAAGCCAAAACTACAGGCAAGGTACTTGATTCCTCGCTCTCTCCTAACAACAAATCAATCACCAAGGGCACCAGTTCATTTTCAGCATCTCTGAAATCCATCACCTTCTCCCTATCCTTCTGCCTTTGTTCTAGTTTGTTCTTCTTTTCTTCCCTGGATTACTGAACCATCTTCTTAAACATTCTTATTCTACTTTAATCCACTCTCCATAGTAAGTCTTTCCAAAACGTGAAGACAGTCGTGTCACAGCTCTCCCTAAAGCCCTTCGATGGCTCTCGTTACTCTCAAAGCAAAGCGCAAGCAGCCTGGTTTACTAAGCTCTACACCCCTGGCCCTGCACTCCCCAGCTTCACGACTCTCTCCTGCAATCTGAGATCTGGCCACATTGACCCTCTTTCAGGTCCTTACTGCTCTTGTGTGCAGCTTTTCCCTCATGCAGTTCCCTTTTCCTGGCACAGTCTCCCAGGACTCCCCTTTTCACCTGTCTATCCCTTTCATCTTTCGAGTATCCACTTAGTCATTTTTCTCTCCAGGAAGCCTTAGTTCCAGTTAGGAGCTGGAGGCAGTACTCCCCATGCCCTCAAAGCACCACTTCTAACCACAGAAGTAATTAACACTTTTCATTATCATCATTAACTTACCCCCTTGGTCCTCCCCACGAGCTGGCAAGCCCTGTGAGGGCAAGAATTGACATCAGTCTTGTGTGCTGTTAGCCCTTAACACGCTGCCTTGCCTGAGGCAGAAGTTCAATACTTGTTAATTAAATGAATGAATCAACAAATGAAGGGATATGCTGAAAGAAGGTAATGAACAAAGAGACTGTCCCCGCCATGGTGGAGAGGGGAGGAGAGGCGAAGAGAAGAACTGACACAGGACCGATAACAAGGGAAGAACTGTGGAGTTGGCTGCATGGAATAAGAAATAGCACAGGGATGCCACAAAGGATGAAGACTTGTCCAGCTCATTAAACATAAATAATAATGCACACACAATGATTAGCATAAGCAAACAAGTGGTTTACTTAGTGTTAAGAAAGTGAGTTCAGAAGGATCTCCAGACAGAGCTGAAAGGGTGTTCAAGAGAAGAGGAATGAAAGTCTGTGGAGTCCTCTGATCCAGGGGGAGGCCCTAGAAAACCCTCAAGTCTCTCCTCTACTCTGTGCACCTCCGGTTATACCTTTCCAGGTGTGCAGGGCACAGTGACGCTTACCATCACTGAGCAACGCTGAGGAGCTCTAACAGAATAACAGAGTTAGAGAATCTATCTGCATCCATATAACCTGTGGATGATTGCCTTTGTAGAGTGAAACAAGACAGCCAGGATGTTTATAATTTATTAATTAAAGCTGTGAAAAATATTTATTTCCCATTGGCTGCAGAGCTGGTCGCTGTATTCCCTGTGGTTTCTCTCCATTTGGCAGGTCAGCCAGCCCCTGGGGCACAGGACAGGAGCTGGCTGCTGCTGTGGCCCCAGGAGCTGAGCAGGAGACACTGAGTGGGGAAAACAGACCACTGTTGTGGTCTGGAATGGGCGCCGTTACCTAGAGTGGGCAAGCAGAGAAAACAGGGCGGAGCTTGTGGGATGCTGCAGAGAGGAAAGAGGGAATGGCTGTTTCCTAATTGTACACAAACCCACCTGGGTGGGCATATCTGGGCCAAGCTGGCCTGAACAGAGAGAAGAGGCATTTTCAGGTGACCATCCTACCGCCCTGTCACACCTATTTCTCCAAGACCAAGTGGCCTCAGCTCTCACTCAGCACAACCCCCACATGCGCAGGGTCCTTCGCCCTTTCCTTTGATTTCTCGTTCTTCTTCTACAGCAATCCTGCCTCTGGGGGTGGAACAGAAGTTACTAACCTGAGTTAACAACTCAGGAATATGATCCTATCAAATGGTTCGTAACATGTAAGTAAATAACATTTAAAAAGCCATGTGAAACAATGAGTTACCATTACATGTCCTTAGAATGGCCAAAATCCAGAACACTGACAAGACCAAATGTTGGTGAGCATGTGGAGCAGCAGGAACTCTCATTCATTGCTGAAGGAATGCAAAACAGTACAGCCACTTTGGAGGATGGTTTGGCAGTTTGTTACAAAACTAAACATAGTCTTATCAAATGATCCAGCAGTCACACTCCTAGGTATTCACCAAATGGATTGAAAACTTAGGTCCACACAAAAACCTGCACATAGATGTTTACAGCAGCTTTACTCATAATTGCAGAACCTCAGAAGCAACCAAGATGACCTTCAGTAGATGACTAGATAAATAAACTGTGGTACATCCAAACAGTGGAATATTACTCAGTGCTAGAAAGAAATGAGCTACCAAGCCATGAAAAGACATGGAGGAATCTTAAATGCGTATTATTAAGTGAAAGAGGCCAATCTGAAAAGGCTACATACTGTATGATTCCAACTATATGGCATCTGGAAAAGGCAAAACTATAGAGACAGTAAAAAGATCAGTGGTTGCCAGGAACAGGGGGGGCAGGGATGAATAGGTGGAGCACAGGGGATTTTTAGAGCAGTGAAATTATTCTGTCTGATAGTGAAATGGTGAATACATGTCATTAAACATTTATCACAACTCACAGAATATACAAAACCAAGAGTGAACCATAATGTAAACTATGGACTTTAGTTAATGATAATGTATCAATATTGGCTCATCAATTGTAGCAAATGTTGATACTACAACAAGATATTAATAACAAGGGAAACTTGGCGGGGGGAGGGTGGATATGGGAACTCCCTCTACTTTCCACTCAATTTTTCTATAAACCTAAAACTGCTCTAGAAAATTTAAAAATAATAATTAATAGATTTTATATTAATTTTTTAAAAAATATAACTTAACAGTAACAGTGCCACCCTCTCAAAAACTACTTAGTGACTTTCCCACAAAAGATGGTTTGAAGTACTTATATCCGTTAAGAACAACATTTATAATAAGACATGGAGATATTTTTGCAAAACAAAAAACCATGGAAAGTTATGTTTAACAATAACACTAGGGGGCCGGCCCCGTGGCTTAGCAGTTAAGTGCGCGTGCTCCTCTGCTGGCGGCGCAGGTTTGGATCCCGGGTGCGCACAGACGCACCGCTTCTCCGGCCATGCTGAGGCCACGTCCCACATACATCAACTAGAAGGATGTGCAGCTATGACATACAACTATCTGCTGGGGCTTTGGGGGAAAAAATAAATAAATAAAAATTATAGAAAGAAAAATAACACTAGGAGTGAAAAAATGAAGTCTTGGCTCTTCATATTGTGTTAATTTAGGTAAGTCATTTAACCTCTCTAAACCTCAGTCTAACACCTATTTACAAAGAAAAGAATAAGATGATGATGCATCAAATATTTTAAACAAGATCCTTGCATTTAACATATTTGATTTCTGTTTTAAGTATTTCATTGATCTGACATTCAAAAATTTTCAAATAATTCCTAGAACTATATCACTTATAAATACAATAATCTATGTTATTTTAAACTGCATAAGCTTAGTAAGTTTTCAACATAAAAATCAAGTCAAAATCAATTACACATTAAATTGGTTGCATGTACATCTTTAACTTATCACCATCTACCTTCAGATCACTTGATTCCACTCTACGTATAAGACCCTTACGACAGTACACTTCCAGTTACTCCCTCCCAGTCTTGGTGCTACTGTCATCATCCATTTACTTCTACACGTGTTATAAACCCCACAACATATTGTAAGCATTTTTGCCTAAACAATTGGTTATCTTTAAATAAGTTTAAAATGAGGAAAAGTATTTTATATTTATGCAAATATTTATCATTTCTGGCACTCTTTGTCACTTTGTGTTGATCCGAATTTGCATCCAATATTATTTCCCTACACCTAAACTTGCTTTAACATGTCTTATAGTGCCAGTCTACTGGTGACAAGTTCTCTCAGCTTTTATTTCTTTGGAATATCTTTATTCTGCCTTCATTTTGGAAGGACATTTTCTCTAGATACAGAATTCTAGTTTGTCAGGAGCCTTTTCTTTCTTTCAGCACTTCAGAGAAGCTGTTCCATTGTCTTCTGGCCTGCGTTGCTTCCAATGTCAGCAGTCATTCTTGTCTCTGTTCCCGTGCGTATAACATGTCTTTTGTCTCTGACTGCTTTTAAGATTTTTTTTCTTCCTTGCAGCTTTTTAGCAATTTGACTATGAAGTGCTTTGGGGAATGTGTAGGGGTGTGTGTGTCTGTGTGTGTGAGTGTGTGTGTGGCTATGTGTGTGTTTATCCTGCCCATGGTTTGTTGAGATTCTTGGTTTACAGTTTAATCAAATTTGGAAATTTTTCAGCCATTATACTTTCTAATATTTTTCCCATCCCTCACCCCTTTCTGACACTCCAATTACACATATGATAGACAGCTGTCTATTGTTTCATGGGTCCCTGGGGCTCAATTGGTTTTGGTTATTTTTAGCCTTTTTGCTCTCTGTGCTTCAGTTTAGATGGTTTCTATTGTTTTGTATTCAAGTTCACTAATTTTTATCTTCTGCAGCCTAATAGTCTGTTAATCCTATCCACTGTATTTTTTATTTCTGACATTGTATTTTTCATCTCTAAAGTTTCATTTGGGTCTTTTTTATATCTCCCCTTTCTTACTTCACCACGTTCACATTTTCTTCTACATTCTTGAGCAAATTTATAGTAGAGCTTTTAAAGTTCTCGTCTGTTAATTCCATGATTGGTGTCATTTCAAGCTCTATTTCTATTGGCTGGTTTTTCTCCTGGTTATGGGTGACATTCTTCTGTGTCTTTACATGGCCAGTGATTTTTTATTGGATGCTGAATATTGTGAATCTGAATTTTGTTGTCTTCTTTTGTAGAATGTTGAATTTTGACCTGGCAAGCAGTTGATTTACTTATGGATGGGCCTAATGCTTTGGGGACCTGTTTTTAAGCCTTGTTAAGCCAAGTCTGGATACCCATTACTCTAGGGTTATTTAGCCATATTTTTTAAGGCATGGTCTTTCCAGGGTCTTTTCTTAACACTCCAAGTGTTCAGTCGGGTCTTTTATTTCTGGATGGTCAGAACTTACAGTCTCCCAGCCCCACTTAAGCTCTGAGAATTGTTTAGCCAATAGTTCCCCAATAGTCTATTATTGCTGGGCTTATGCATCTGTTGCTTAGTATTCAGCAAAAAACTCAAGGAGATGCGGTGCAGATTTCCAGACCTCCTTCTCTGCATCATTCCCTTCTCTCCAGTATTCTTCCTCACAAATTCCAGCCATCTCAGCTTTCCTGAACACTGATACCTGTCTTTCAGAGCAGTGCTCTACTTGAGTTCCCCTTCCTGGGCCACAGTTTAGAAAGTGCCTCCAGGCAAAAACCAGGCAATTGTTGGTCTCACCTGATTTGTTTCCTTTCTATGTAGCATACAGGCCTGTGCTGCCTACTGTTCAGCATCTGAAACAGCACCTGATATATTTTGTCCAGGTTTCTAGTTGTTTATGGCAAGAGGGAAAATCCAGTACTGGGCAGTCTATCAAAATTTTATAAACTTACTTAAGTCGTAAGACTGTCTTTCTAATAGACCATATTTTCTTAAAAATTGCAAGTACATTAAACACTATGTATGCACATAGTCCTTCTTAACCCTAAAATACTAATGCCACAATTTTACTTTTCTTACCCATCGTTATACTTAATCCTGTTTGAAAGATTCTTATCCATTAAGGAAGACAATTGCCATTTCAGTTAACTGAACAGATCTTAACCACAGCACTGTGTTCATCTTGGCAGTGCTGAGGAGACTCACTGAGTCCTATTCATAATCACTTTTTCAATGATGCCATAACTCACTAGAAGTGTCACTTGGCCCATATCCATGGATTCAAGATAAAGACATTACCTAATTCTTCAGTCTATTCACAGAAGTCCACAACTCCCACTCAGGTTGATCAATTAATCAGATTCTGCATTTTTCATTCCTAAGATGATAGATAGATAGATAGATAGATAGATAGATAGATAGATAGATAGATATAGATATAGATAGATATAGACATATAGATACGTAGATATGTCTTTCTTTATGTCTTAGAAGACCTTTAAATTCTGTGGAGTTCTGCTGTTTTTCAGTCCCAAGTCTTACAGATGATATATCGATATTCAATTGGATTTTAAATATTTCACATGGCTTTGTCAAACTTGCAGCTATAACATCTGAAGTCACTCTGTTGACACAGGGGCCCTGTGAATCTGTGAGCACTGTGCCAGCACAGCCTTAAAGAGCTGTGGTACAGATAGGGCAGATGGGATCCTCAGTACCAGGGCAAATGGTGAATATGCCAACAACAGCTCTTTGAGACCAGCAAAAAGATACTACCCATCCACACTTAAAGTGGGCTCAGGAAGATAATAGAGGCCAAATGGATATATTGGTTTATTTGGGAAACTATAAATCCCTCTGGGTATCTCAAACACAAAGTTATTTAAATTAGGGAATTAAGAGACAAAATCTGGGGACTGAAAGAGCAAAAGATAGGAAAGTTGGAGGTCTCCAGAGATCAGAAACTGCAGAAAGCCGTATCAGCCAGGAAGGAAGTAACACTCATCTGAGCCCACGCTCTTCTGCACTGATACAGCATGTAGGCTCCAGAAGGCCTGGGGTCTGCTAGCTATTGCCTCTGTAGGGATCCATGCTCATCTTCCGGCAGCACTAGAACTGCTGGCCACTACTGCAGTAGTCTGCAGTCACCTGCCACTGCCGGAAACAGGGTAGTTTCTATTTTCCTCCCACATTTAATTAGTTATGAATACATATCTTTGCCTCCCATGGACTCCGCAAAGCAAAGAGTCTGTAAAATGAAGTTTGCATGTTTCCAGCCACAGTGGTTTAGGGGAGAGTATAAAAGACCAAGTATGGGGCTGTGTCAACAGACAATACTTGGCAGAGTTTATTGGGCCAGCCTCTCCGCCCACTAAGATTTAGTCTTCTCATCCACAAAATAGCGATGATAATAGTACCTATCTCATAGGGTTATAGTAAGAATTAAAGGAGCTATGGTTCACAAAGCTCTTAGAAAAGTGTCTGGCACATAAACTCAAGTAAGTCATTGTAGGTTTTATTATTATTTAATAAACAATAGAATGAAAAGTCAGCCTATCTCTGGGTTGACCACACAGAAGCAGACTGTAAAGGTGACTGTGCCCTTTGCCCAACAGTGCTACCCATCCACACAGTTCTCATTTCTCCATTCAGGGAGGGATAAAACAAAGACTGTATTGATTTCCTGCTCACTGTGTTATTAATTTCTTGTGGTCCCCAGACACTGTGTAAGTTAATAACCTCTGCATCCATGTATTCACAGTAAAACAAGTTCTTTACCAAATGCATATGTTACACACCTCAAAAAAATCATATGAGAAATAGTTTAGAAAAATTGCCACAGGCATAACATTGAGGTCAAATTAACTTGAGAATACAAACTCAAAAATATTTGCTTATAAATTAATTCAGTCGCTCAATCAGGGCTCCCCTGCTGGCCCTCTGGAAGCTTGACTGCACTGGAACGGCCTTGATAGTGTGTTCTGTAAGGAACCCAGGGCAACAGTAGGCATTTGATATATGTTAAGTGATAATAATGAGGGCAATCAGTACTTGGTATACTGAGTGGATGGAGCTATTCAGGTTAAGGAAAATGCTTCTCAGCTCTAATGCATAATAGATAAAAATTAAGACTCTGGAAACATTTCCACATCCAACAGAATCACAATCTCTATTCAGCATCTCAGCCAATTTCTGGACCAGAGACTGATAACATGAAAATCTCTTTAAACAGCAGCCAAAAAGCCTCATATTGTAGTTTTTGGAAAATATCAGCCTTTGAGCCAACCAGAGACCTGGGTTCAAATTCTAACTCTGTCTCTTATAAAAGGATCTTAAGATAGTCAACCTCCTGAGCCTCAGATTATTCATTTAAAAAATATGGGTATTGATAATGTTTCAAGATTGCAGAGTACTTCTCACAGAAATAATGCATAGTTTTATTATAAAACCAACCTGCAATTATAGGCAACCCTGGATCAATTATCCTCCTTAAAAACTAAAACAGAAGGCTAGACTCCAAAAAGTAACCTATTTGGCTTTTGAATGAGATTTTGTATGTGAATATCTATATGTCATACATACTATACCTCAAACAAAACCCTAAATATCTAATTCTGGATGAAGTGGAAAATTAATTTTCCTAGTGTAATACTTTTCAAATGTTTGAAGTATTTTCACAAATTATAGTCCCATCATTAAAAAGTAGCATTTGATACATCAGGATTTACTCACTAGATCCAAAACGTCGTCGGAAAAAATTAAGTCAAATTTTCACACCAGTCTACCCAGTCTGTTCTTCCTTCAGTAGTGATCTCCACCGGAAAAAATGAAATCTGGACGGGCTTACCCAACACTCCCACAACCCCATACCCAAAAAGTTAAGTAAACACTTTCATCCTGGAGGAATCAGGATAAGGAGACAGACTTCTGAAGGTAGTTCCTACATGAAAGTGTCTCCTCTCTCTTCAATGACCAGAGAAAAATCTTTGAGCTCTAAAATCACGATTCTGAGCAGTATTTCCCAGATGCCCATTTATCAAATTGCCATTTCCCTGTTATTTTTAGTACTTAATCTGAACAGTGAAAGTCATATAAGGGATTGACTATAAACTTGTATGTGCTAATCAAAATATAATTATGAAAAAGGCTCTGATAAGAACTCTACAAAACTACTGCAGGGGGATTTGTTTGTTTTTATTAATATGTTTTAAAATGGACCATAGCAACAGATATGCAGATTATTTATTCTACTGGGTTTTTTAAAATGTGCCATAGCTGTGGGAAGAAAATAATATTTATTGAATGTTTATTATATGTCACTGTTATAAACTTTTCCTTTATTGACTTTTTTACCCTCAAAACAATCCAATGAGGTAGGTCCTGTTGTTATCTTTATTTTCATCCTAAGATGATCCCATCGCAAAAAATGTGAACTCCATTCTTCCATAGTCTTTCAGGTCAAAACTTTGGCGTCATCCTTGATTCTTCTGGTTCACTCCCACCCCACATCCAATCCCTTAGCAAATTTCAAATTTGAAATTTACACATTTTGGTTGCTTTCTACTCCAAGCCGCGTGGAGTATTCTAATGGCTCCTTCCTCACCGGCCTCCTGGCTTCCATCCTTGTCCCCTGCAGTCTAGTGACCAAACAACAGCCACGGCCATCCTTTTAAAATACAAGCCCGATAGTGTCACCCTCTGCTCAAGACCCTCCAATACCTTCCCGCCCCACGCAGAGTGAACCGCGAGGTCCCCTCCATGTAGCCGCTGGCCGGGGGTCCTCTGCCGCCGCTGCCGGGCTGCCCCTCACCCGCTCTAGTCGCACCCTCTCCGGGGCCCCTGCGCCGCCAGGACCAGTGCAGGGGCAGGGCCGCTCCGAAGGACCCCTGCTTGGGGTTTAACCGTCTGTGCGGCTGTCTGCTATTAATACTTTCATCTCGGAATGTGCGTTTGATAAGCGAAGATGACAGAGCCTGCTCGGGGGACTGGGTCCCGCCTCCGGGGCTGGGCTCTCGGCCCCGCTCCGCCCCGGGCCCCGGGCCCCTCGCCCCCTCCTCCGTTGGACCACCCGGGTGCCATGGTCCAGGGAAGACCGCGCTCCACGGTCGCCCTCCGCTCCCGGGGGGGGGACCTGGCGGGGCGTGTGGAGGCTGGAGTGGCCACGCGCCCCGAGCATCTCGCAGGCTCAGCCCCCTCCGGGTACCGAGTGCGTCCTGGCGCGGAGGCTGCGGTCTCCGGGGGTTTCCCGTCTGATTGAGGGGTGGTGACGGCCGGGACCCCACCTTTTCATTTTGCGCTGGGCCCCGCCGCTTACGGAGCCGGCCCTGCTGGCCCCCTCGCTGTTCCTCTAACACGCAGGCTGCCCCACCTCAGGACTTTGCAATGACCGCGTCCTCCCCAGACCCCACGGGCTCCTCCTGGACTTCTCCAGGGGCTCTGCACATGTCATCCTATGGGGGCTTCCACCCGCCCTAGAGACCTACCGCTCCGTCATTCCCCGGGCCCAGTCCCGGTTTAATTCTCTTCAGAGTACTGTCACCCTCCTAGGCCTTTGTCTATCGTTTCCTCTCCCCACTAAAATGTGAGTTCTAGGAGAACAAGGACATTGGGGGTTTGCTCACTACTGTATCCCTAGCAGTGGGTACTTGCAAGTGGCAGTTCATGAAAATTTGCTAAATAAGTGAATTCTCATTTTGTAAATGAGGAAATTGAGACTCAGAGGTGTGAAGTGACTTGCTTAACATCACAGCACCAGGATTCACACCCAGGCAGCGTGCGGTGGAGACCCTGCTCTGAACCACTAGATGGTTCAAGTGCCTTCCCAGGTGGCAAAGCTTGGAGTGAGAAAGAAGTCTTCACTGGACATAAATGAGGCCTCTGCAAATTTGTCTGCTGGATTTGAATCAAATGTACGATGGAATGTCATCTTTTTTATTTGATTAACTTCTCCTGCTTAGATGAAGAACTCTTAACACATATCCTCTGAATCCAGAAGGGGAGTTAACTGACTTCTAGATAGTAATCTTATGGAAACTATAGGCACCACAGTTAAACATTAAATGTGAAAAATATCAAATCACAGTCTGTACTAAGATGCATGAAAAAACACTTTGAGAATATTATTACATTACTTGAGATCAAGGAGTCTTTATCACTATTTGAAATGCCTGGACTATAGAGGTCCATTAGAGAAACAGGTTATTAACATGTTCCTTAAAGAAATGCAACTCTCTTCATATTGGCTCTTCCTGCCGTTTGGAAAGCATTTCCCACCTGCCATGTGGCGCACATCATTTGGTCCTCGGGACCCTGGGAACGGAGCTTTTCAGCTCCAGAGGGCTTCATCTGTGGAAAAATAATGACTGGCAGAATATCTTTTCTGTTATTATTTTTGCAAATTTACAAGTTAAGAACCTGAAACGTGTTCCAGAAGCGTCGTCTGTTAACAGGCAGAGAGAGCTTGCTCTCCACATCTGCAGTGACCTATTGTGGGCCGGCCCTGAGGTGGATCAGGCCACAGAGCTGAAACTTGCGAAGATGATGGGGAGAATTCAAAGCAACTGATTGCAGCAGCTTGGCAGGGAGAGCCATCGTGCACTAATAATACTGATTTGCTCTCTAATTATGTATTTACACAGTGGTCGGCTAAATACCCAGCTGTTGCTCCATCTTTAGCTCACAGTTCTCCTTTCTGATTTTGTTTTGTTTGGGCCCAAGCTGGAATTCAGGATGGAGCCTAGACATTTTCCTCCAGTTTATGAACGTCTCAGTCCCTAGGTGAGTCTTCCTCGTCTTTCTATGAAACAGAGCACCCACGTCTCTTTGAAAGTAAGAGGGAAGAAAAACAATAGCCAGTGTCAAAAATTTGAGAACATTCACTTTCTTCTTTCATTTCTTCCATCCCACTTCTCTAGAGTCTGAAAGTAAAGGTGAGAGGAAACACTGTCCCTGCCCCAAAGTGTCCCCCTGGAGCTCTGTGCCTTGGGGAGGAAGGGCAGGGTTAGGAGGAAGTGGGTCAGAAGTTCTAGGGAAAACATCTGCTCCTGCAAATTGGGCCAAAAACTTAAAGAAATGAGAAAATTGCAGCAAGAAGGAAAAAATGAATAAGTTCATAATCCTTGAGTTCCCTTTTTTCTTAGCCTTAATTTTTCTCCAGAGTTCTGCAACCATAAAGTATTATCTTCATCAGAATTGAAAGCCATATTCTATTCCCAAGGGTCTAGATGACCTATTTGTTTCTCCCTGAGATTGTCTTCAAAGCTAGGTGAATGTCATTTTGATGCTTATTGTACCACAATGACAAGATTCAACCATTATTCTCTAAGTGTATATTAAGCGGTGTGTTAGACCTATAGATAGAAGACAAGATGACCAGTCTTTGTCATCTAGGATCTTACAGTTTAGCTTACCACAGAAGACCCTCATGCAAACTTCCAAAACAATTTCCTCGTCCTCTCCCACCACTAATCTGAAAATTGCATGGCACAGTCACCATTCCCTTTCGTAGGACAACTGATCACTTACGGAGGCAAAGAGAAGAAGGAAACCAACCTTTGCTGAACTCGCTGGCCCGACAGGCACATACTAGGTGCTTTTGTATTTATGATCTCATCTAACCCTCACCAAACCCTACAAAATTAATGTTGTTAACTCTGTGTTACAAATAAGAAAACTAAAGCTCCATGTGCCATGAGGCTGATGGGGGTGGAGCTAGCACTGAATTCTAGGTCTAAACCAAGGTCCAGATCCAATGTCTTGCCATTCTACCAGGCTTTCCTACAGGTGACTGAGAACAGCTGTTCACCCCACGGACGTGCTGGCAAGATGACAGAACTAGGAGAGGTGCGAGGTGGAGTTACATGGACTTCAAACCCAAACAACTTTGGGGCCCTGGGAGGTGATGAGTTAAGCGAAACAGACAAAGTGGAATACAGTAGGGAATTCTGGGGCTTACAGCGATTGGAAAGACTAATCAATCTAAAGCAATAAATTCAAATATTTTTAAAAAACTGTGTAGAAACCTAAATATATCTAGTGCCAAATTTGATACACATTAAAAATGTTCAACTTCTGCTTTAACTGTTAAATTTAACTGGGAACAGCACCTGGTTGTTTTTATTATGATAAAGTATACAAAACGTAAAATTTACCATCTTAACCATTTTTAAATGTATGGTTCAGTGGAGTTAAGTACATTCACACTGTTGTGCAACCGTCACCACCATCCATCCCCAGAATTTTTTCATCATCCCAAACTGAAACTCTGTACACATTAAACAATAACTCCCCATTCCCCCTCCTCTAACCCCTTGAAACCGCCCTTCTACTTTCTATCTCTGAATTTGACTAATCTAGGTGCCTAATATAAGTGGAATCATACAGTATGTATCCTTTTGTGACTGGCTTATTACTGCTAACATAATGTCCTCAAAGTTCACACATGTTGCAGCATATGTCAGAATTTCCTTCCTTTTTAAGACTGAATAATATTCCATTGTATGTATATCTATTATCCATTCATCCATTCAACCATTGATGGACATTTGGGTTGCTTCCACCTTTGACTATTATGAATAATACTGCTATGAATGTTGATGTACAAATAACTGTTCGAGACCTGGCTTTCAATACTTTGGGGTATATACCCAGAAGTGGAATTTCCAGATCATATGATAATTATATGTTTAATTTTTTGAGGAATTGCCCTTCTGTCTTCCATAGTGGCTTCACCATTTAACATTCCCACCAACAGTGCACAAGTGTTCCTATTTCTCTACATTCTTGCCAATACTTGTTATTCCTGGGTTTTTTTGGTAATAGCTATCCTAATGGAGTGAAGAGGTATTTCACTGCGGTTTTGATTTGCATTTCTCTAATCATTAGTAATGTTGAACATCTCTTCATGTGCTCATCAGCCATCTGTACATCTTCTTTGGAGAAATGTCTGTTGAAGTCTTTTGCCCATTTTTTAATTGGGTTATTTGCTTTTTGTTGTTGTTGAGTGGTAGGAGTTCTCTATATATATTCGGGGTGTTAATTCCTTAACATATATGATTTGCAAATGTTTTCCCCCATTCTGTGGGCTGCCTTTTCATTCTTCTGATAGTGTCCTTTGATGTACAAGTTTTAAATTTTGATCAAGTCTAATTTATCTACTTTTTTTCTTTTTTTGCCTATGCTTTGGTGTCACACTCAAGAAACCATTACCAAATCCAACGTCATAAAGCTTTTCCCCTATGTTTTCTTCTCTAACATTTTCTTCTCTAAATGAGCTCTAACATTTAGTTCTTCAATCCTTTTTATCTAACTTGGTGTATGGTGTAACGTAAGGATCCAACTTAATTCTTTTGCATGTGGATATCCAATTTTCCCAGGGTTATTTGTTGAAAAGATTATCTTTTCCTCATTGAATGTTCTTGGCACCTTTGTTAAAAATCATTTGACTATATATTTGAGAGTTTAATTCTGAGCTCTTTTTTTTTATTCCGTTGGTCTACATGTCTGTCTTTATGCCAGTACTATGTTATTTTGATTACTGTAGCTTTGTAATAAGTTTTGAAAGCAGGAAGTGTGTGTCCTCCAACTTTATTATTTTTCAAGATTGTTTTGACTTTTCAGGGCCCTTTGAGATTCTATATGAATTTTAGGATGGATATTTCTATTTCTGCAAAAAACATCATTGGGATTTTGATAAGTATTACATTGAATCTATAGATCACTTTGGGTGATATTGACATCTTAATATTAAGTCTTCCAATCCATGAACATGGATGTCTTTCCATTTATTTTGTGTCTTTAATTTCTTTCAGCAACTTTTTATAGTTTCAGTGTACAAATCTTCTACCTCCTTGGTTAGTTTATTCCTAAGTATTTTATTCTTCTTCAAGCTATAATAGATGGAATTGTTTTCTTAATTTCCTTTTCAGATAGTTCATTGTTAGTGTATAGAAAGGCAACTGATTTTTGTATGTTGACTTTTTATCCTTCAGTTTTGTTCAATTCATTTATTAGTTCTAACAGTTTTTTGTGAACTCTTTAGGGTTTTCTACATATAATATTATGTTGACTATGAACAGGGATAGTTTTACGTCTTCCTTTCCAGTTTGGTTGCTTTTTGTTTCTTTTTCTTCCTAATCACTCTGATTGGAACTTTCAATCCTATGTTGAATAGAAGTGGCAAAAGCAGGAATCCTTATCTTATTCCCAATCTTAGAGGAAAAGTTCTCAGTCTTTCACCTTTGAGTGTGATATTACCTATGAGCTTTTCATATGTGGCCCTTATTATGTTGAGGTAGTTTCTTCATCTTCCTAGTTTGTTGAGTGTTTTTATCATGAAAAGGTGTTGAATTTCATCAAATGCTTTTCTGAATCAATTGAGATGATCATGTGTTTTTTTCCCTTCATTCTGTTAATGTAGTGTATTACATTGATTGATTTTCATAATCAATCATAATTTTTCATAATTTTCATTGATTCATTTTAATATTAAACCATTCTTGCATTCCAGGAATAAATGCCACTTGGTCATGGTGTATAATCCTTTTTATATACTGCTGAATTCCGTTTGGTAGCATTTTGTTGAGGAGTTTTGCATGAATATTCACCAAGAGTATTGGTCTATGGTCTTCTTTTCTTGATGTTATCTTTGTCTGGCTTTGGTATTAGGGTAATGTTACCCTCATAAAATGAGTTAGGAGTGTTCCCTCCTCTTCAATTTTTGGAAGCCTTTGAGAAGAACTAGTGTTTATTTTTCTTTAAATATTTTATTAGGATTCACCAATGAAGCCACCTGGTCCAGGGCTTTTCTTTGTTGGAAAGTTTTTGATTACTGATTCAATCTTGTTACCAATTTTATAGATCTGTTCAGATTTTCTATTTCTTCATGATTCAGTCTTGGCAGGTTGTATGTTTCTAGGAATTTGGCTATTTCATCTAGGTTATCCAATTTGTTGGCATACAATTGTTCATAGTAGTTTCTTGTAATCCTTTTTATTTCTGTAAAATCCATAATAATGTCACCACTTTCATTTCTAATATTAATAATTTGAGTTCTCTCTTTTTTTCTGTCAGTCTAGCTAAAAGTTTGTCCATTTTGTTGATCTTTTCAAAGAACCAACTTTTGATTTCATTGATTTTTCTCTATTGTTTTTCTATTCACTATTTTATTTATCTCTGCTCTAATCTTTATTATTTCCTTCTGCTAGCTTTGGGTTTAGTTTGTTCTTTTGCTAATTCCTTAAGGTGTAAAGTTAGATTGTTGATTTGAGATATTTCTCCTTTTTTAATGTAAGCATTTACAGCTATAAATTTCCCTCTTTGCACTGCTTCACTGCGTTCCATAATTTTTGATATGTTGTGTTTTCATTTTCATTTGTCTCAAGATATTTTCTAATTCCTTTGTGATTTCTTCTTTGACACATTGGTTGTTTAAGACTGTATTGTTTAATTTCCACATATTTATGTTTTTCTTCTACTATTGATTTCTACTTTCATTCTATTGTAAAAAGATACTTTGTACAATTTTAATCTTTTTAAATTTATTAAGACTTGTTTTGTGGCCTAACATGTAGTCTACCCTGGAGAATGTTCCATGAGCACTTGAGAAAAATGAGTATTCTGCTGTTGCTAAGTGGAGTATTCTGTTTATGTCAGAATATGTCTACTTATATGTTTATGACTATTTATGTCTGTTAGATCCAATTGGTACCTTGGTTGTTCAAGTCGTCTGTTTCCTTATTGGTCTTCTTTCTGGTTGTTCAGTGCCTGATTTTTCTTTAAAAGAAAAAATCTTATGGGGCTGGCCCAGTGGCTTAGAGGTTAAGTTCACATGCTCTGCTTCAGCGGCCTGGGGTTCACAGGTTCGGATCCCAGGCATGCACTGATGCCCCGCTTGTCAAGCCATTCTGTGGTGGCGTCCCATATAAAACAGAGGAAGATGGGCACAGATGTTAGCCCAGGGCCAATCTTCCTCAGCAAAATAAGAGGAGGATTGGCATCAGATGTTAGCTCAGGGCTAATCTTCCTCACACACACACACACACAAAAATCTTAGGAAAGCTGGAGAAGACACCAAAATACATGAAGTAATCTGTTCCAAATCAGGTCATGTCCACCACACATTAAATAATCTTCCTATATCAAAAAATACATATTTGAACATTTGAAGCAACTTTTCCAGGGCTGTTATATTTGGTCATACAGAATGTGCACTATCCAATATGGATTTGTGCAATTGGCTTTTGCTTTCAACAGACCAGTAGCCAGCATGTCATAGCCCTGGGGCAATGGAAGCGCAAAATGCAATTTTCCTCCCGATGCACAGCCTGTATCCTGATAGAGGTTTTGGTGTGCCTCCACTCCCATGAATGCATAAAATGCAGATGCAACTCTAATGGTGATTTATACCAGCCCACAGGGCATCCCAGGAGGGCTTAGGAAAGTGAATAAAGCAGAGAAATGACTCTTGAGTGGGTCTGAGGGTATCTACCACGTGGAAATCAAATATATGGGCCTGAGGGGCTCACAGTAGAAATCACACACCAGCCCCAAGTGCCTCTACTCAAGATCTCAGTCAGACGGAACAGCTGCACGTCAGGCATGTACAATAGGCCTGTCCTGCAGTGCCTTGTTCAATCACCACTCAGCAGTAGCAGTAATGTCTTCATGTCTGCCTGCTTTCTCTTAGCATCTTACAAAGAACCTTGCTGAAGCCCTAGCAAGGCCAACTTCCTATCTTCCACCTTGCAGAGAACACTGATTTTGTTTAAAATATCATCTTTTCTGCAATGTAAGACCATTTTATATGCACACTGGTCCATTGTCTGTCCATGATTGACATCCCCTTTCCCTACCAATATCTGATAGAAGCTGGTTTCATGCCCTGTTTGATGCAGATTTTAGGTCCATGCTGTTCTCATTATGTCTCATCCCTAAGAGGAAAAGTCCATGCAAAACAGACCTGCTGTATATTTGAGTTAGCTTAGATTTTTGACAAAGTTTATAATGGAAACAATAGTCTGCGAACCCAGCACTTTTCCCATGAAAAGTGCAGTGACTATACTGGTTCGCTACTTTTAGGACATGCCACCAGGCAAGTACTACTTGCTTTATTCAACAGTGAGAATTATTTAGCCCATTGTTTTCTTTAACTTTGGTGTCTTAGAAGCTCAGACATAAATTTAAGTGCTCAATTAGAATAGTAATGTTAGCCTAGGGTTGTGGTGTCACTGTTTTCTTTTTTCTTATTCTCTATTAATCATTTACTTAGATATGTTTATTTTATAATTGTCTGCTTCAAGTCTTTTTTACAAGTTTATCATTCAGAATAAACTGAATGGTGACTATTTGCTTCAGAATGATCATGTAAGGGTCACAGATATTGGACCACTTGCATATCAGTATCTCCATATTGTACCATTCCTTGTATTGCACTAATTGAAAAATTCTGAGACATGTATGATCCTAGAGTTTTTGTTGAGACCTCAGACTTAAGTTTCCCTTGATACAAACAAAATTGCCCCATATGTATTTTAGAAAGCTTAAAATAATTTATTCTGGTGAATTTAGAAGATTTGGAAGGAGCCTTGAGTCTGGAGTTGGTCATTTCCATTTAAAAGTCTCTGTCTTGGGAAATTACTGTTCTTGTACTGCTTGCTAGCATACAAAATCCTAATTGAAAAACCTTTACACCTGGTGGTGGCATGGATTTAATTTACTCCTGTCCTATTAGGAACACGTCTTGGTCAGGGAAGGAATGACTGGAATCCTGATGATTTGTGTTTTATACAGTCTGTCACGGAGAGTTAGCTTGGCCCCAGGACAGCAATAAACAGTCCCATACCAAGGTCATTTGTGTCTCTTTATTATAGGTAAGAACGGCATCCAAGCGATACCTCAATTTAGAACATCTCCAAATTCAGTTCAGTTCAATTCAGTGCAATTTATCAAGTAATTATCAAGTGTGCTAAGCATTTTCTGAGTCTCTGGGAGTATAACAATGAATAGAACTCAGTCCCTACCTTCATGGATTCCACAAAAAGAGAAAGGCTGATAAATAGCTCAAAAATTAAAATCAAGGTAAACATGAAGTGGTAAGGGAGCACAGAAGGAGAGCTTCTGGCCACCGGTGGGGAGAGGGCAGGACAGGTTTTCCAAAGGAGACTGTTACCGCACAAAGGGCACGATCTGCTCGCCGTGAGACAAAAGCCAATCATCAAGAGGCAAGATGGTGGAAAAGAAAGGGCAATTTATTACAGCTTGCTAGCAAGGGGGAAGACGGCTGACTCATGTCTCAAAGAACCATCTTAAGGGGCACAATATCTTACAGCAGTTATATAAGCCCGTGGGTTATAGGGGAGGGGGTTAGGAATGCTGACCTTCTGGTGTTACAGACTGGGAGTGCCACACCAGATCTTTCAGTTTTCACCGATGATGCCTATCAGCATAGACTCTCTGTTCGGGGGTCATCACATTCCTAAGGAACTCAAAAGAACAAAGTCATCATCTTATTGCCGGTGGGAGGTACACGCACAAGCAGGGGTTGTAAAATCTCCAGAGCAGTTAGATCTCCTGGAGGGAGCATACCCAGCTGGGTTAGTTAGTCAGAGGTCATTCAAAGTTACAATAGGGTTTTTCTTTTCTGCAATATAGCTTCCCTTATGTCAACCTTGTCTTGAGCCAGTATCAAGATGATGGCTCTAGCAGACATCACAGAGCAGTCTTTGGAGGACACATGATAGAGATCTAGGCCCAGATATGGGTCAAAAAACCCAAAAGGTTCAAAAGAGATGGAGGACTAGCATCTCCCTGAGCATTCCCAGTGTTAGCCTAGTGGCACACCAAGGTAGGCTAGGAAGACTCCCAGTAAATGTTTGTGGAGTTGAATGAGTGAGTGTGAAGGAATCTAAAACGAAGCACAGTAGTGTGAGAAGTGATTGTGAAGGAGTAATTACCTCTTTTTTATCTGGATCTCTAAAGGTGTTCCAACTTCAGACTACAAACTGGTTTGAACTGGGGATTAGTGTATTTACCTGATTTTGAGGTGATTCTTAATATAAAGCAACCCTCCATTTTTTTCCATGAAAGGAGGATATATAGAATAGTTTTGAGCCAACTTAAATATTTAGTTTTTGGGGAATGAAGATGAAATAGCTGAATGTCTATTCATATTATTTAACTCTTTAATTTAGTCACACGTACACATCAAATAATATATAGATTGAGAAATTTTACCATATTTTAGTCATCTGGGACAGTTTCGGGGGCACTGCCTCTGCCCTCTTCCTGCATTGTTTAGGATACAGCAGATTCTGAAAAGGCCTGTGAGGCTCTCACTAGAGACTATGTCACCTGATGCAGCTTCTCATTTGCTGTTGTGATCTTCATAACCACTTACTATGTTGCTTTAAAAAGATGATTTGTAAGAGCTATAGGGAGAAAAATATCTTTTCCTTCTACCTCTTCAAGTTCTCAGCTGGAGCCCCTGTAACACAAAACAGATTAACAAGAGAAAAGCATACACATTTATTTAACATAAGTTTTGCGTGATACAGGAGCCTTAATAAGGAAATGAAGACCAGAGAAAGCAGATAAACCTGAGTGTTTTTATGCCACGTTTGATGAAGAGTAGAAAGTCCTGGGAAAATATGATAAGACAAAATGGGTGTGAGCTAAGCACGTGTAGTAACTGGGGAAACAGCCAGGCCTGTTCACTCAGATTCCTCTCAGCGTCCCTCCATCTTTGGAGACAAGGATGCTCCTTTCCTTCAGGAATAGGAAGGCACTCCTCACATGAGGGTCTTATGACCTGCACCAGGGGAAGGTCAGAAAATCCTTTCTGTACCTGCTGTTTCTCAAATTCTTTCAGCTTGAAATATTCATTATGCCAAGGTGTCATATTTGGAGTAGTGGATCTGAGCAGAATAAGGACGGGACTCTGCCCCTCACCCTTAACGATCAGGTCCGGCACCTCCCAGCCCAGCTATTTTGGAGTCAAGATAAGCAACCTTCCAACCCCAAGACTGCCGGCAAGCAGTCGACCCCGACTCCCTCATGCGCACAAAGCCTCAAGATGACCACAGTACCACGTTCCTGGGGTGGCGGTAGTGAGCAACGCAGCCATTTTGAACCTACTGGGCAGGCACAGGGACCAACCCCAACAGGGCATGCGAAGAGGACCCCGCCAGGAAGAGCGAAGCAGAACGCCTCTGGAGGAGGAGGATCATGACGCCAGTCCCCTCCCTTCACCTTATAAAAGACTCAAGCCACCCCGTTCAGAGAGCCCGCCAAGGAGCCACTTCTGCCACTGTCTCCCTTGTGCTGGAGCATAAGCCCCAGTAAAACCTTGTCTGAGGCTTTGGTTGGGCCTCTTGTCAATTTCTGCTACAGAGAGAGCCTAAGAATCTAGGGTCGGTAACAGATGTGGAACCCTGTCCGAGTCAAAACGTGATTGTGAACTCATACTTCCAGGAATAATTGCTAAATTGAGTTAAATTTCTTTACTTCCTTTTTTTTTTTTCTTTTTATTCTTTCTTTTTAATCATCCCATACAGACGCTGGCCGGTTCCCACGCAGTGAGAGGTGCTGGAGAAGGCTATGGCCACAGGAGGCGGTGGGGAGTGACCAGGCTGGCTTCAGAGCCAGGAGCCTGTGAGCTGGGGCCTCTGATGCCCAGGTGGGCTGGAGGAAGGGACTCAGAGGCCAAGCGGGAGAGAGAGGAAGGGGTTAACAGGGCGTGCGGGGCAGGAAGTTGGAGAGAAGCCGAGGGGTTTGAAAAAGGCCAGCTCTGGAAGGGCTTTGTTACGGCACCAGGTCCGTTTTTGCCCGCTGCCCAGAAAGCCAGTCACAGAGAGGACAAGGTTGCAGAGAGAGGGGGTTTAATCACAAGGCAACCAAGTGAGGAAAACGGGAGAACAAGTCTCAAATCTGCCTCCCTGAAAATAGGGACTCAGGGGTCTTTATGCGGAAGGGGGCAAGGTGGTCTGAAATGATTGGAGGTGAGGAGAGATGAGGTAATTGATGATCTGCGCAAGCGTAGTCAGGCTTCCTGTTTCTTCGTAGGACACATGTTCACAGAATGGCGGCATTAGCATGCCCTGAGGGTGGAGCTCCAACCTCTTGCCATCAAAAGGGCCCAGTTGATGGGTTGGTGGTCTCAGTCCGGCCTGAAGTGGACAAGGGGCTCAGTTCCTGAAAAAATAGCTCAAACACCCATTACCATAGTAACCCAGGCTCCAGGGAGATGTCATCTATAGGAATCTAGTGGGAGTCAGATAGCATATTGCCCAAACAGCACAGTTAACAATGAGTAAATTTACCATGCAGATTTAAGTCCTCGCCTTCCATTCTGATAAGTTTCTAAGTAAGGCCATCCCCACTTCTTCCTGGTGCAGGGAAGATATCTTTACAAATGGAGATTTTCTTTACAAATGTAAATGTCTCTCATAAAGGGTAACTAGAACTAAGAATGGGCTTAGCACGGGAGTACTGGGAGATGTCTATAGTAATGGCCATTTCTGCGAGCAGGCCTCCCATTCCAAACTCCTTTCTTCAGTTAGTGAGGGTGGGGGTCAAAATGTCATTCAGGCAGAGACATATTTTGAGTTCACAAATTCCAATCCCCCATAGTTACTAGCTGTTGTGGGGGAAGAGGGAGAATCCCCCTCCACCCTTTCCCTTAAGGTTCTTCTGGCTGGCCAAATAATTAACAAGACAGGTTAGCAGGAGAAAATAATACCAAGTTTAATGACATGTATACATGGGAGAAACCAGGGAAACTGAGTTTCTCAACACAATAGCAGAAATTCTCGTCTTAAATACCATCTTCAGCTAAAGACAAAGGAGGGTGTTGGGGGTGGGGAGGGAGACAGAAATCACAGTAATCAAGGGTATGTAGGGGGCCAGCCCCATGGCTTAGTGGTTAAGTGCGTGCCCTCCGCTACTGGCAGCCCAGGTTCGGATCCCGGGCACGCATCGACGCACCACTTCTCCAGCCATGCTGAGGCCGCGTCCCACATACAGCAACTAGAAGGATGTGCAACTATGACATAAAACTATCTACTGGGGCTTTGGGGGAAAAAAAAAAAGGAGGAGGATTGGCAATAGATGTTAGCTCAGAGCCGGTCTTCCTCAGCAAAAAGAGGAGGATTAGCATGGATGTTAGCTCAGGGCTGATCTTCCTCACACAAAAAAAAAAAAGTCATCAAGGGTATGTAGATTTAAGGCCTTATCCTCCATGCTGATAAGTTTCTAGAGAGGACATCCCCTTTTCCCCCCAGAGTGGTAGACACCTTTACAAATGGAGATTTCCCTTATAAATGTAAATGTTTGTCTGGCAACTCCTTGCAGGGCCACCTAGAGAATGTGGCCAGAGAGACAGAATTTTTGATAAGTTGGGCTTGTTGGTGCCTTTCCTATTGTAACATCTATTTTACATTATATTACAGCCATCAGATAGTAACTCCTTCCTGGAACAGATCTTCTATGTCAAATTCTTTAGGCAGTTAGTGGGGGAGGTTGCATGTCTGTCAGAGAAAACAAGGTAAAGAGACATATTTCCCGGTGGCCAAATCTTGATCTCCCACACTGTTTAATCATGAATGGCGGTTTGCCGGTTTCAGCCTGGTACTCCTTTATCCTGTGGGGTAACAGGAAGCCCTTGAAGGGTTTTCAGCAGGAGAGAGATGTGATCAGATGTCCGTCATAGACAGTTCACTTTAACCCCAAAGTGAAAAGGCCATTGGAGCGGGGAGATGGAGACCAGAAGTCCAGGTAGGAGGCTGTGCCTGACGGGGTCCTAAACTGTGGGAGGGGCGGGGGGAACGCAGAGGGGTCGACTTCCCCAAGTCCTGCAGGGCGGATGCAAACCTCCCCCACCTCTGATTCTAAATCATGGATGGTGTCAGCTCGGAACCTGCTGCTGCTCCCGGGAAAAGAGCAGCTCGTTACTCTCCAATCCGAGGCAATTTTCATATTATTAGAGGCTCTCATAGCCTTTCTTCTCCTGCACTCTTCTTTTCCTTCCCAAAAGCATGCACAGAGTGCCTCACAGACAGCCGTGTACAAGGAGTGTGCCAAGTGACCCTCCCAAAGAGGAGAGAGAGAGGACGCAGGACCAAGCCCAAGGCGGAGAGAGTGGGGGCGGGGGGCTGGGAGGCGGAACCCCAGCTTTGTGCCATTTGTGAGCCCTTGGGGTCCTCACAGGGCCTCTTTCTCTGAGCCAGTCCAACCGTAAGAACAGATAATGCTACAAATCCGTGTCCCCGGGGTATTGAGTCATTTTTTGTAAATCACCTAGAAAGGCATTTGCGGGGCTTGAAAGCACAATTTATTGCTGCATTATTAAATGGTCCCAGCAGCCAGCCACGCTCTTGTTATTGATAGAGTAAAAATGAGGCAACCAAGGGGGAAGACACCGGAAAATAGGGCAGAAGCTGGGGGTTCCTGTCCCCACCCCCACCCCCGAAAAAGAGCCTCTTCCTGCTCTCCTTGAACCCTGCAGGCCAGGGAAACAATGAGACATTGAGATCCTTAGGGAAAACTACATCCTGTAAAAAGCAAGGCATTTTTAAAGGGCATCCATTTCTGCCACAAATTGTTTGAGGAATGAAACCAGGAAAAAGAAACAATCAAAAGCAGATAAATGCCCGTTGCCCTTCCCAAGGATCTGAACACGACGTGGGGGGGGGTTCCCCCCTCTTGCTGTCCTTCTTCAACCAGCCCCCTTTTCCCTGCCTCCTTCTGGGGATCCACTGCCTCCTCTCCAGCCTGGAGGACCCCCTGGGCCAGGAAGTCCTGGGGTTGGAGGGCGCCTGTGCTCTGGGCCCGGCCATCATCCTTCAGGAGTTCTCCTTTCTTGTATTCAATTCAGGAAAATCCTGTGGACCCACACTGTTCCTGACACCTGGGCTCTCCCAACACCTGGCCACCGCAACCTGTTCCTGCCTCCTACTGTTCTGCAACCCTGAAACCATTTCACCCACATCCCCTCCTTCCTTCCAACTGACTGGCTTCTGTGTTATCTGCCTTTAATCCAAATAAAATGAAGTACATATTCCATCTGCCTAAATAATGCCAACTGTTTTTCCCTCCTACTTTAAAGTGATTTTTAGGAATAGTATCCTGTCAAAAGAATTTATTTCATGTCTGTAAAGAGGAAAAAATTTCTTTGCCCTATAGATTGTACGTCTTTTTCTGTTCTTTCTCTGTCCTCTTCTGTTAAAGCCAACCTCCTCCAGTAAAACCTCCTCTGAATCCAGACATAAATGGGCTCTTGAGGGGGGGGCGGCAGAAGGGGGCAAATTAAGAGGAAAGCTAGGATTTGGAATGGCTAATTATACAGAAAGTGTTCTGCTCACAAAATACTTTGAAGAACACTATTTCATTGATTCTCGCTCAAACCTGGGAAGAATAGGTAAAATCAGGCAAGTTGCCCAGAGTCACACAGCTGATAGGTATGAATTTCCCCCATCCTCACCGCCATCTCCCTCAGACGTGTTGCAAAGCCTCCCACCTCTGCCTAGAGTGTTTCCCGCATTCTCATTCACCCTGCCACGTCAAGGTTCGCGCACACCTTGCCACGAGGCTACTGTAGATGCCATTGCCTCCGGATGAGGCCCAAGTCCAAGTGCTCATGTCTGGTATATTGGGTCCATAGTCCTCTTGTCAGCTCTCCACTCCTCCTCAAACACCCGCACTCTGGCCTTGACCACATCTACAAGCTTTGGCATGTGCCGGTCTTTTCCTGGGCTGCCTGCCCCCTGCTAGACAGAGCCTCCTGCAAAGGCTGTTTCTTCCTTCTCTACACTCCGCTCACCAGGTTGTGATATGTGTGCTGCAAACACACGTCTGTCTCCTACACCGACTTTCGGTTCCTCTAGGGAACTGCGTTTGTGTCTTCAGCACCTGGCACTTACAAGGTGTTCAGTAAATGTTTATAAGAGGAAAGAATCGAGGGCGGGATAGAGAGAAGGAGGGAAGGAGGGGAGGACCTGAGTTTGGGCCTTCAGGATGCAAACCCCTTGTTGTTGGAAGATAACGCCAAACACGCGTCCCCACAGATGGGCTCTGCCGGTGTGTTCTCTCCATGGCCTCTCCTTTGGAAATGTTCCCATCATGGGCACTTTCCATCTTCCTCTCTCGCAGGTAGGCAGAGTTGCACTTAAACAGACTCTCAACTCTCCCACCAGAAAAGAGCTTTGGCTGTCGATGTCCATAAACACGGTATTTATGCCACCTCATGTTAGCATGAATATCACATGCCAGTGCCATCTGACAGATCCTTGGCTCGGCCTCCACCCCGTGCCACCCACCACTACACCTGCCACCTGCCGCCCAAGCGTGCCTCACTCTTGTTGGTTTTATTTACCCTGGGTTAGTGTCACCATTTCCCATCCTCTGGGCCTCCTTCCAAGTCCTTGAAGCACAAATAACTCTGAATGTGGGTGACTAGATGGTAGTTGTCGTTAGAATTAACACTTGATTATAAACCCTGGAGACCCAGACTCTGTCATTCTCCCATGGATGCCCTGAATTACAGATTCCCCTAAATAGGCCAATAAATGTCAGTACTGGTGACGCTAGCTGGTGATTTGTGGCGTGTGGGACACCAGATTCACAGGCATGGCAGACCACAAAGGCACCTTGGGAACGTAAGGAGAGAGAAACAAAGACTCCGTCTCAGACGCTTCTGCCGGTGTGGTCGGGGCCAGGCCACGTGCAGAAGCTGGCTTTCCCCAGGCCGGGGCAGAACACAGCGTGCAGGAGACCAGCCTGACCCAGTGGGCCGGCCTGCCCTTCCACTCTGCAAATGCCCACCTGCTTTCCTTGAAATGATCAAGGAGGTTTTGCGTGTGGCATTTGTGCTCCTTATCAGATAACTTCAGGTGCAGAGTCCCCCTCAGGAGAGTTCTTCCTGCCCAGACTTCATATGTGTTTGGGATATACTGACGCCAAGCGGTTTCCTGTGGTTCTGTTTCTTCGTTTGGTTGGTGGGTCACAGGGCCCCTGGGCTTTAATTCAGACAGCCGTCACACTATAACCTATAGCCGCCTAGAGAGGTGTTCCCAAAGATACTGGGTGTCATGATTGGCCCAAAATGTTTCAATGAGTTTAGGGAAAAGTGTAAGGACTTTAAAGTCAGAAAAAATGTGAGTGTAAATCCTACCTCTGCCATTTATTAAAAATGTGTCCACAGGTTAGCTGAGGGGGTCAGGAAACTCAAGCCTGTGGGCCAAACTCGACCCATTGCCTACTTTTTAATTCATTTAAGTATTGTCTATGGCTGCTTTCTCTCCACAATGGCAAAACTGAGTACTGGTGACAGAGACCAATGTGTCCCACAAAGCCCAGAATATTTCCTATCTGGCCCTTTACAGAGGAAGTTTGCCACCCCCTGGGCAAGATTATTTCACCTCTCTGAGCCTTGGTTTCCTCATCTGTAAAATGGGCAAAATACTTATGTCAAAGAAGTGACGCTGTAAGAAATAAATGAGATAATAAACGTGAAAAAATCAGCCACGTAGCAATGTTTGATACATGTTGGGATTTTTTAAATTGTCATTTTAATCTTGCTGTTGTCCAGCCATGTCACTCTTTGACAGGTGAGAGGACACAGCTTCTGTCTGCTGCCTCTATCCCTGTTTCCCTCTTTATTCCTCTTCATTTTGCCCCACTACACCCCCTACCACCCCAAGGAAGAAAACTTCAAGAAAAAATAGTGTGATGGTAAAAAAAAAACTATATAGAAACTAAACTTACTCTAAAGAAAACTTTACTTCTATTGAGCATCAAATACTTATTTTATGTCTTTTGAGTAGTAATTTCTGTTATCTTATTTTCAATGTAAATTTAACCATGCAATTTGTAATATTGTACTAAGAACAATGACTTCTTGCCTTCTATATACAGAATTTTTTTTTTCCTAGAGAAAATATTAGATGTTTTCAAATTCCTACACACAAAATGCTTGTCCTCTTGGGAAAATATAATAAAAAGTTTTAAAAAATGTAAAATTTAAAAATGAGATAGAGCTGTGTGAGATTATCTGAGTTTTTTTTTTTCCAATCAGAAGGAAATAACTTTCCATATTTGTTAAGAAGGAAGAGAGACACCTTGCTTCTCCCAACAAGTTTCTTCAACTACTTTCATATTAAAACATTTTTTTAATTTCAATTCAGTGTTTCCCTTATCACCTCCTTAGCAGCCTTACAATTTGCCTTGCAAAGAAGTTGAAATCCTCAGAATGGATTACGAAAATAATGTGTATCCCTACCAAAACTAAACATATTAAAGCATTTAAATATTTTTAATCAGAACTATTACAAGGTTTAAAACAGAGATAAAATGGTTTCAGTGCAAGAAGGTTTAGGCCATCTTAGACCCATGGAGCTTGTATGACTTGCCTTCCCTTCACCAGACTCAACATAGATCAGAACACAGAGGGCTTTACATTTTTCCCATTATTACATTATTTCAGCGAGGTGAATTCAATATGAGTCCAGCCAAGTGGATCTACTGCTTTTATATCCATAGCTAAGAGACGAGCTCTAAACCCACTGCAGAAATGGAAGACCATTCTGGTTCTGGGTATTCATTTTGAAACCTGCTACTCTCAGATCAAATAATTCAACTCAAATTGGTCAACGTTTTTGCTCAGGTGAAAATCCAGGAACACTACGAGGGCTGTTAGTTCAGAAAATGTGAAAAAGAGAAGAGCTTGGTTTTCCTCCTAGGTGTTTGTGCTTCTGATCCATTTTATGAAAAGAATCCAAAATGGGATCCTTCGGCCTGGGAACAAACATGGTTGCTGTGAGCCTGGAGGACCAGGTATGTGGGAGGCAGAGGCCTGAAGAGGTGGCACTACTTAAAGGACCTCCAGGGTCGTCTATAACCCACCATGTTGTTCTCCCATGAATTTGGCTTGTGGGAGATTCAAGAACTCACTGCCCTTGTCCATGCCTCATCTCCCCCATTGTTGGTGGGGCTAACCATCCCAGTCTGTTGTTGTGGTGGACAGAGTTTGGGATCTGTGAATGCTGATGCCTGCCCTCCTTGCTAATTAGGTGAGCTTGGGCAAGTTAATTAACCTCTTTTTGAGTCTCTGTTTCCCTGAGCACAAAATAGTACTTGCCTCAAACTGTTATCATGAAATTTAAATTGGATAAAGGATGTAGGTACCAAGCACATCCCTGTGCACAAAACAAGGGCCCAACAAATGCTTGCTCCTTCTCCATTTGTCTATGATTATGAGCCTCAAACTCACTTTTGAAACTATAAAATTTTTTGACTACAAGAAATCAGTATCATATTGTCATCTACAAGTCAATGATTTGTCTGTTTGTTTAGGGACTGTAACTTTAGGGAAAGATATTATTGTGTTTGCGGTGAAAAGACTGTGTATGTTATAAATGGTTATACGAGAATCTTGCCTCCATAGCTGAGGAGGGTTATGTTGTAAATCATCAATTCCCAAACTATTGGTGAGAAAATACTTTAAATTTCCTCCAAAAAATGTTGAAATTGACAAGTAGAGTGAAGAAATGGGGTGAAAAGACAGGAAGTCAAGATATCTGCAGTCAAGATGGTGGGCAAACAGGAAGACAATGTGAAAGCAGCTACTGGGTGACAAACATACAAAGTTCAGAAAATGATACACAAGAGAGCGCCAGATGGTGGGACACGGTGGTCAGCCATAGGATGCAGAGCCAGCCCTCCTGGGCAGACACGTCCATCATCACCCACACGGATGTATGACTACAGTGGATGTGCTGGGTGGGGTACAGTGAAGAACAAACACAGAGGGTTGTGGGCACTTGTAACAGGGGCACTGGATTTGGATAGGGGCGAGGAAAGACTTCCCTGAGGAGAGGAATGACACTTAACCTGAAAACTGAAGGATGAGTAGGGATTAATGGGAGAGAGGTGGCTTTTCAAGGGAGAGCTAGCATTTCTTGTCTGTGGGAAGAGAATGCGGTCCTATTTAGCATGTGAGGAGTGGAGAGATGGCAGTGTGTCTGGAGCCCAGAGAGGCAGGGACAAGATGAGCCAGGGGAGGTCACGTGGCCCAGGGAGCTACAGGTCAGGCTTCCTAAGACATGCCAACGAAGCATCAGCTATCAGAGTTAGCTTTCCACACAGCCCTTCTGTCTCTGTCAGTAAAGGGAAAGGAACATTCGGGAAGGATAGATGCAAGAAGACTTGGGAAGGAGCTGATCCGAGGCTCCATCAGGAGGCGTCTCCCTGCTGGTCAAGAGTCATTCTCCCCTTGTCATGGGTTTCAGAACTCAGTAGGACCTTTAGTGGATGCTACATGAAGTGTATATTCGTTGTACTGTTCTCTCTGCTTTTGTATATGTTTGAAATTTTTCATAATAATTAATTTTTAAGTTAAAAAATAAGAGCCCTTCTCCCTAGCTACAGTTTTGCTGCATACTTGGGCCAGTGGCTGGGTATTTCTCTGAGATATAAACTTTGGCTGACCTGTTGCAGGGGAAGAGCTGCAGTTGTGCCCTTCCTCAGGAGAAGGAAAGAGACAGGCTCTGTTTGTTGAAGAATCAAAGAATTAGAGTACTCGGTTCAGTTCCCCGAACCTCCTACATCTAGGGAATTAGGCTATCAGTCCTATAAAGCCTTCTCTGGGGATTTCCAAGAATTGTTTACACTCAGACCACAAACAACACGACAGGAGTACAGATTTTATTTCACAGTGTTTTGGCATTCACAGCTCTGACTAAAATTGCAAAGAAACAGAAGAGGAGAGCAATGAAGAATTGTGCAAATTTTTTGAATATCTCATTCTCCCTGTGGTTCCGTCTCTATATAAGGATGATATCTCCCCCCCCCCCCCTTGATCTCTCTCCTCCTTCCCTCCTTTCCTTCTTCCTTTCTTTCTCTCTAAGAGCCAATTCTTCATATATCCCGGGCACTGTACAAGACACTAGAGGACAGAAAGGTAAACGAGGCAGGTGCATATTGTTACCTAAAGGTCCACTCTAGTGCGAAACACAATAATTACACAAGCACAAAATGAAACATAATTATAAACTGTGCTCTGAAGGAAGAGGATGGGGTATTTGATATGAAAACATGTTCACGGAAACAACGAATTTACATTTGGGGGCCAGAAGTAGCCCCCTCTTAACCTAGAGGTTTCAAAATCAAAAAGATCTCTTGGATTATAGTATTTCCAAGGGTCTTGTATCCCATACTAACCCCTTATCCATTATTTCTGAAAGGAAATAGTGTTTAAATTGAGATGACAGAGCTTTTGCCCACAACCCCCTCCCACACCTCCCATCAACCGTACTCTAAGCTGTTATTTTCTATAAGCCTAAATAAAATATAAAGAATTCTTTACATCTCTCATTAAGATTGCATTTATATCCGAATTAGAGGAAGATTATAGGAAAGCAAGTTACTTGTGATGAAAAACAGAGGTTAGGGGTGATGAGTCCCTTTGATGGGAGCTGTGGGAAGCCTTGACAGCAAATCCAGATTTGGAGCAGAGCCATAGGACTCAGAGCAGAGGCAGGAGAAGAGCTGTTACAGCAGACCACCGACACTTAAATCAGGCACCTTCCTTCCTTATGTGGAGTTTATGTGAGTTTTAAGAACAGTTGTGAGGTTAGATTTGGGCAACGCCAAACATTATTTCATTAATACAACTATTTTTAGAAAATAATTCAATTCCATGTTATGTTCAATGGGAGCAGGAAATAGGGAAAACAACAGAGTGAGTGGTGGGGCAGGGGCAAAGTGGGGGAGGAGAGGACAACAGAAGAAGGAGGAGAGGGAAGAGAAAGACGCGAAAGACCTGGAGACGCCCTGCCGGGAAAGATGTCCATAGGAAGCAAGGAGAAGAGAGGGAAGAAATTCAAAACCTCGCTGTTCACTTGGGCTACGTGATGTCGATTTCTGTCAGTTCCCTTTGAAATGCTAGTTATCTGACTAGCTAGTATTAGACTCATAACTCATATTCTGAAAAAAACTTTTATTCAAAATGGGCAAATATCTTAGCATTCCCCTGAGAAACTAGTCTCTGAGTTACTAAGCAGTGTCTAAAACAATTCAAATGCACAGATCTAAGAAGTTAGAAGTAACTTCCTCCTGGTTTAGAGGTTTTAAAAACAAAATTCTTGGAGCATAATATTTCCAAAGTTGTTATATCCCTTACCAATCCTTATCCAAAGACATATACATATATAAAATCAGTTCAAAATGATGGAATAAACTGTCACACAAACTTTATGGTGATTAAATTGTTTTATTCAAATTCAGATCAGTTGTTTGGGCTTCGGTGCAGTGAGAAAGCAAAAATACTTGGAACAACGGAACTCAATTCGGTGGCAGAGGTTTTCTGGGAGGAAAAACTTTCTCTCTACCATCTCAGGTTCTGAGAATTAAACCAACTGCAAATTAAACCAACAAAATACAGATGAGCAAGACAAAAAACAATGTAATTATGTATTTAAATATGTAAATTAAATATGTAATTACATATGTACCGAACAGGGTTTCGTAGAGAAATGTGACTCAAGGAAGTGGTTAAAATTGGGGGATTATATACCATCTTAACTGGGGATGGGGTGGGGCACTTCCGGGAGAACAAATTATTTCTTAGAAATGAGGGAGTAAGGGCATTTATGGAAAAAAACAAATGACTTTTTGGAAAAGTAAAGGACTCTTAGGAAAATAGATGGGAGATATGAGAGTTTTGTGACAATGTCTATTTGGGTATGGTGCTGACTTCTCTCCCAGAAAAGAAAATTAGAATTGCTCCCAGGGAGAGAATTTATGACAGAGTTCTTTTGGAAGGCACTGCTTTTAGGCAAATAAGCAATTTCAGGAACTCAAATGCCTTCAAAACTCAAAATAATTTTTATGCCACTGTGGTTTATTGTAGACCCCTTCAGACACAATGCACCAAAATGGCACACTTGTGAACACTTGGATTTGGGTGGCTTTGCAAAATGGTATTTTAGTCAAGCTGCACGTAAAACCATCTTCTTAGAACTGTGGCAGCCTATCTGGAAATTCATGTTCCCTCTCATTCTGAGAAGGGTATTAAGCTAACAACAGGCAGCATAAGGGGAAAATTGTCTTCTTTCCACGAGAAAGCAAATGTTGTCATGTAGAGCCAGATTGCTTCCAAGTATTCCATCGTGTGTACCTCCAGCACACCTCGACCGCAGGCCTGTGGGGTCTCAGGCCAATAGCGAGACACACAGTCTGGAGCTGGAGACGGCAGGTCGGGGGATGGATGTTTGCTGAGTTGGAGGAGATGATTCAAGGCGTAGAAGTGCGTGGAATCACTCAGAGAGAGGCTGAGAAGGGAAGAGAATCAGGGGCAGCATCCCTAGCAGTGCCAATATCTCTAGGATAAGCAGATTAAAATGGGAAACAAGAAACAAAAAATAGGAGGAACAACAGGAAAGAGACAAGTCTGAAATAAAGGAGAAGAAAAGAGATAAAGTCAGGGGCATTTCATGGGATGAAAGGAGGCTTGTTACACACTTGTAATCCCCAGGGAAGGAGCTCTTGGAGAGGAAGAGCTGGGATACACAGAGAGAGGGGGTGGCTGATGGGGTCCTTTCTCCAGGAAGCAGGAGGGTTAGGTTTGAATTGGAAGGACAGTTTTCATCCGAGACAATGGGGCGAAGGAGGGAAGATAAATCATTTAACCTCTCACAGTGAGACTCTATCTCTTTTCTGTAAAATGAGATCGTTGCACTAGGTAATTTCTGAGGTCTTATTATCTATTTTAACATTTTAATAAATAATATAATCCCATTAAATCCTCTGTAGCTGTTTCTGTAGTTTGATTTTAGAGTGATATGCCATTCATTATTTTGAAAGAAAGTACTGACAGACACATTATATACTTCTTGGGACTACTGAAGGAATCCTTATATTTTAGTATTTTAATGGTGTGGGGGGAAAAATATTGTTCAATGTCACTTATGTAATATTCCAGCTTGGGATGCATAACCTGAATCTATCCACGAGGAAACAACAGACAAACCCAAAACACGAACACTCTTTTTTTCTTTATTTTGAGGTACTGTACTTTTCAAAAAATGTCAATGTCATAAAAGGCAAAGAGAGTCTGTGGAAATATTCCAGATTAAAGAAAACTAAATTGATGAGACAACTAAATGCAACCCCTGATTCTAGACTCAATTCTGTTCTAGAAGAAGAAATCCTATAGTGGACATTATTAAAGTCAATTGATGAAATTGGAATATTGACAGTGGATTAAGAAAAAAGTATTGCATCAATGTTAAATTGACTGAAGTTGACAAATTTACTGTGGTTATCTAAGAGAATATCCCTATTCATAGGAAATAGGAACTGATATATTTTAGGGTAAAAGACCATTGTCTTAGTCCTTTCAGGCTGCTATAACAAAATACCACAGACTGGGTAGTTTATAAACAACAGAAATTAATTTCTCATAGTTCCTGAGGCTTGAAGCCCAAGATCAAGGCGCCAGCACAGTCACCTTCTGGTGAGGACCCTCTTCCTGGTTCATAGCCAGCACCTTCTCACTATCTTCCTCACATGGCAGAAGGGGCTAGGGATCTTTCTGGAGCCTCTTTTATAAGACAATAATCCCACTCATGAGAGCTCCATTCCCATAACTTAAACAACTCTTAGAGGCCCTGTCTACTAATGCCATCATTTTTAGGGGGTAGAATTTTCACATATGAATTTGGGGGGACACAAACATTCAGACCATAGCAGCCATGAGGTATGCAGTTTACACTCAAATGGTTCAGAGAGAGAGAGAGAGAGAAAGGGAGAGAGAAGGCAACGATAAAGCACATGAAGCCAAAGACAATCTGGGCAAAGAGTATATAGGTGTTTAGCGTACTATTTTTTTCCTTGGAATTTTTCTGTAAGTTTGAAATTATTTTCAAATAAAAAGTTAAAATATACATTGTTAGCCAAAGGAGTGCTCAGAGTTCTGTGTTCCAGAACTGTGCCACCATGTGCCAGAAGTTCTGGAGAATTCTACTCCATTACTAACGTGGTGCCTTGCTGAGGAAGTCTCTCTTGGCATTTGAAACAACTGAGCTGATATTATTTGTGTAAAAAGCAAAAGAACTAAGCATTTCATGGCAGGTGTGAATTTGTAATAAGGAGTAATTCTAATAATGGCCCCATATTTTCTGTTCAGGCATATATTGGTCTTACAAAAATTAATTGCTAAACAGAAGAATAAGAAATCATAATCAAATGAACAAGGGCAACTCTTGCTAAAACGGAGAATTCATAAAGGAAGTGGTCATGATGGACATGACATTTGCCTTTGGTATAGACTTCTTAAATAGTAAGCTACATAGAAAGCAAAGCTGATAGAAAATCTTCATTTTTCTACTGCCAGATATTGTCTTAACAACTCCCTGCAGCGTCAAAAGCAGGCTGAATTACTTTTTTAAGACATACAATAAAAGAGGTGAAGATTACAGGGGGATTTGGACTAAGCTAATTTTCCAATTCTTTTAAATCTGACAAAAGATAATTTTATGATGTTGTGTACGTAAAATTTTTTTTACTATGTTTCACCGCTTTGGAAAACAGCCTTTCTTTCATAATATCTCCCTGTACAAACGAGTACCTTGGGCTGACTACCCTGAGCGTTCTGACTAGCCTGATCCAACCGGCTCCCGTTGCGGGAGCCTGACCGCCAATGCAGCCATCTTCCTGAAGGTGGCGCTGTGCTTAAGGACGTAGTTCTTTAAGTCCTAAGGAATGGAGCGGGCGTGTGAAAACAGGAGAGCCGTTCCTGTGGAGAGGCAGCACTGGGTGCAGAGCTTAAACGCACAAAAACACAGTCTATTCAAGCAGCAATCCGTGCCATCACAAATGGTACAGATAAGGAGCAAGGTCATGAGGAGTGAGGTCACCCACAAAGGTGTTCAAATTAAAATGGCACTACCTTTGCTCTTATATCCTAAATCGATAATATGTGGTTCAAATAGTCATTATTCCATCAACTTTTATTTCCCATCCTCTCACTTTCTTTCTTCTTTTTTTAACTTTTCCTCCATCCCTTTCTTTTCACTTCTGAACTTGCTTTATAATTGATATAGGTGTTTCCACCACATAGAAATTACATTAACATAAACTCCTTGTGTACTGGAATCTCACTGACCCAGAAATATTGCCATAACTGCCTGAGAGTTAAGGTAATGAAAGGTTTTTGTGCTGGCCAGTAAAAACTGAAGGTCCTGTGTAAGATGTGGTGTTCTGCTGGCTTGACTGGGATTAGATATGAGAAGTGGCTGTTGGAAAATATTTTATCAGTAATTGTGTTTTTCTGGAGTTCATCATAAGAAAAATGTGTAAGAAATGATTGTTGAGTTTGCATATTTTTTCTATCAATTCAAGTAGCTCTTTCCCACAAGAGTCATTTTTTTAAATTCATTTTTCAAGGACCACAGACAGCTTTTCTCTATCAAAATATGAAAAGTACAAATTCCATTGTAAGTTCTTGGCAATCTCCCTTCTGTTATTTCCACAGTGGGAGACAGACTCTTAACATGGCCTGGTTATATCTAGTAGTAGATTTAGTAGTAGTAGTAGTAGTAGTAGTATATTTAGTAGTAGAACTGTTCTTAGTCTTGGTAAGTCTTGGTACGGTTTGTTAAGCAAACCAGCTGCAATGCAGATTGACATAGCGTTTCAGTGACAAAGTGGAATTCCCCAAAAAAGCTATCTCCTAAAGCAGGCCAGTGGGCTTTTGGTGAGCCCTGTCCGCGTCTGGACCGTAGAGGTGATGTTTCAGACACAGAAGATGGAGCAAGAACGGAGGGAACCAATAAAAATAATTTTTAAAATTTGGAAACATACTTTTAGGAGGAATACTAACCAAATGGGGCTCAGAAAATGATAAGAGAAGTGTTTGAGAAGTGATTTCTATACCATCTTTAATTTATAAAAGAATAAAAGATGAGTGTCAGTGAACAGACATTTCTTCTTCTAAGCAGAAGAAAGCTGTAGGAAGAGTGTCAGATTATATTAGGACAAACTGCACACCAGGTATCACAGGAAACATTGCCAAGGAGGTTCTGTGGACTCCTTTTCTTATTTTTAAGAAATAGTACACTTTCTGGGGCTGGCCCAGTGGTGCACTGGTTAAGTTTGGCGCCCTCGGCTTCGGTGGCCCAGGGTTCACGGGTTTGGATCCCAGGCGCAGACCTACATCACTCATCAAGCCATGCTGTGGTGGCGTCCCATATACAAAATAGAGGAAGATGGGCACAGATGTTAGCTCAGGGCTAATCTTCCTCACCAAAAAAAAAGAAAAAGAAATAGTAAACTTTCTTTTGTGAATGAACTACATTTATTCTCATTTAGAAGCAGAAGGGTAAACCAGCTAGCCCCTCAAGTTTCCTGTGATTATTTATCCCTTTCAATCACAGAATCTCAAAGCCGACAGGGAGCCTGGAGATCATCCACTTTATAAATGAGGACCCCAGTTTAAATGATTATCCAAAGTCATGCAGGTAATAATCAGCAAAGTTGAAACAGCAACCCAGTTCTGTCAACATCCAGTCCACAATTATATTCCCACTACATAAAACTTTCTCCTTAGTCTATTTACACCAAATACACAGAAAGTTAAACCCACTCCATTTCCAGATTCCACACCCCATATGATGGTTTTGAGGAGCATTCTTATTAGCTTCATGACTTCTCCATATGGTTGGGGCCCCAAAGAGGACAGATACTAGGAGCCTCATCTGAGCAGTTAGTCCAGCTAAAACTCAAAGAAATTAAGAGCTTTGCTGAGGTCAAAGCTAGCTGTCTCAAGTCCCCAGCTCCACGTGACTTATTTTCAGGAGACAACACTGCATCTCACTTTTGACAGAATGTCTTCCTGTTTGCCTTTGTAGGTTTCACAGCAGCAGCCTCCCTCGTGTCTTTGGCTTGGGCCTTGGCCTCTTACCAGAAGGCCCTCCGGGACTCTCGAGATGACAAGAAGCCCATCAGCTACATGGCTGTTGTCATCCAGTTCTGCTGGCACTTCTTCACCATCGCTGCCAGGGTCATCACCTTCGCTCTCTTTGCCTCGGTTTTCCAGCTGTACTTTGGGATCTTCATCGTCCTTCACTGGTGCATCATGACCTTCTGGATCGTCCACTGTGAGACAGAATTCTGTATCACCAAATGGGAGGAGATCGTCTTCGACATGGTGGTGGGCATCATCTATATCTTCAGCTGGTTCAATGTCAAGGAAGGCAGGACACGCTGCAGGCTCTTCATCTACTATTTTGTCATTCTTCTGGAAAACACAGCCCTGAGTGCCCTCTGGTACCTCTACAAGGCTCCCCAGATTGCAGATGCGTTTGCCATCCCAGCGCTGTGTGTGGTGTTCAGCAGTTTCTTGACTGGCGTTGTTTTTATGCTGATGTATTATGCCTTCTTTCACCCCAACGGACCCAGATTCGGGCAGTCACCGAGCTGCGCTTGTGAGGACCCGGTCGCTCCCTTCACTCTGCCTCCAGAAGCGGCCACAAGCACCCTCCGGTCCATCTCCAACAACCGCAGTGTCGTCAGTGACCGTGACCAGAAATTTGCAGAGCGGGATGGGTGCGTGCCCGTCTTTCAGGTGAGGCCCACTGCCCCATCCACCCCATCATCCCGCCCACCACGGATTGAAGAATCTGTCATTAAAATTGACCTGTTCAGGAATAGGTACCCAGCGTGGGAGAGACATGTGTTGGACCGAAGCCTCCGGAAGGCCATTTTAGCCTTTGAATGTTCCCCGTCTCCTCCAAGGCTGCAGTACAAAGATGATGCCCTCATTCAGGAGCGGCTGGAGTACGAAACCACTTTGTGAAACAAAAGGACTTGGAGGAGCCACAACCTCCAGATGAAGGGGTGACAGCAGGGCTGTGGCAATAATGAAACTTCATCCTAGAGTGGGGCAACGAGCTGTAACGTTTAGTCTGACCGTCGTCATGATTGCTGTGTGACCCTCCATCAGCTGACTGCCTGCGGCTGGTCTCCTTTCAAAATAGCAGCCCTGAGAGTCTCCTGCTCCACCTGAAGGGAACGTGCCAGCTTAGCAGGACTCCTTGTTGCTACCGACCTCCTGCGCAGTCTTTCAGCTCATCCACCAGAGGGTACTATTATAATGGAAAATGTTGCCTCCAATCAATAGGGTGTTTTGATGGGATTAACTGATCTTTGCATAGAAATATATTCAGTCATTCACACACACATACACACACACACACACACGTACACACACACAACGCCAGTCCTCTGTCAAAATAGGTTAGGTGATTTTTCTTGATGCAAACCTCTGATTCCCACAGGAATATAAATAAAAACAAAGAGAGAATATATCCCTCAAGACTCCAGAAAAACAAATAGTACTGCTTAGAAAAAAATTCATAAACCATTTTCTCATTGGGAAACCAATACCATGCGTGAAAAGCCTATCCAATGGACAGCAAACTCAAGTGTGTTTACACGTGTATTAGAATTGATGGATTGGTTGTTTTTGACACATTTCAGGATTTGTTTTTTATTTTAAATTTTCAGTTGAGAACATGACAGAAATCCTATGCAGCACGTGTGTGGCTTTTGACAAGACCAAGGAGCTCGATAACTTAGTGATGTAAACTAAATGATAATCATGATTCAGTATTCAACAGCAAAAATTTAATAAATACACAAAGAGGAAGTGGGGGGAAAAGGCAAAATGAGCATCTGATTTCCCGGCCTGTGCAGCTCACATTGGAACGCAAGGGCAGAGCGGCGGGAGAGGAACCGGCTGGAACTGGATGCTGCAGGCCGCCGAACGCGCGGCTCTGCGATCACAGGCGGGCGCGATTCCAGAACCCGCCACGCCACACCTTTCTAGTGCCAAACACCGTCCAACCGCGGGGCTGACACGCAAGCCCTGAACGACTGAGAACGAGCGGCGTGAGCCCCAAGAAAGCAAAAGCGAGCATGAGCAGTCACGTTCTCCACTGTGTACAGACCCCCTCCCCCGCCCCCCCGTCCCCCGCTCCAAGGTCAAAGTGATGTGTCTTTTAGAGGCTTTGGGACACCTTTTAGTAAGTATGAGCAGACAAATGGTGAATATGCTATGAGAAAACCCTTCTGACTGACGGAAGGCTTGCCACTAGATCCAGCTAAGATTTGTATTTGAATCATTTGTAAAGTCACTCTTACAACAAGCTTGTGGGTTTTAAATACCTCCGTACAGCAAGTAAACGTTCCCCGCTTTCTGTTCCCGGTGTCCTCGGTCATGGTGCTTTTTTGTTGCATTAAAAGTGCCGGTCAAACTTTGATAGTATTTTTTTATAGTTGGTGCAGAGTGGAATAACTCATGGATTATTTCAATATTTTTGTAATAAAAAATATAGGGTATACATATAGGCATCATCACTTTTTTTATAGACCTGGAATCGTTTAAAATACTTTAAGCATCATAATTACTTGGGATGTCAGAAACTGGTCCACAAATTCCATCAGCCTGCCTCGGCAGATTAAGAACATTTGTCTCTTGCAAGATCACCCTACTTTGCAATGTTGGTGCCCCCAGGAACCTGGCCAGGGGTGCTATCAGAATATCAGGTGACGAGAGAATCAGCTTAACTAGAAAGGGCTTGTCAAGACTGGCCAATGTTTCCCAGGAAATCAAAGATGTAAATGATTACTTTCATCCGTCCATTATGACAAACCTGACCACAGTGGAAGATGTCTTAAACTTCCTTCCCTGGTTTTATATTAACCCAACTGGTATATTAAATATTAGTCGTCACTAAAAAAAAAGAAAATGAAAAAAGAAAAAAAAAGAAAGAAAAAAGTCAGTTTAACTTAATTATTTAGTTATTTGGATTGTCCAATTCTCCTAAAATAGTCAGGTTCTATAGCCACCACCTGTAACAGGTGTGCCACAGAGACTGCTGTCCCCATGATGACATCACAGGAAGTGACAGAGGGTTCAACTTGGGACTTCTTTTGGTACAAAGCCCCAAAGCAATGTTTAAAAAATAGATGATTTTTATCAGTAGACATACTTTCCTAGTACTCCATGATTTGATCCTCCAAGCAAGATTTCCACTAAAAAATAATAATCTTTTGTTCAGATGTGAAAAGGTTACCTAGTCACCAGGAAAGGCCCAGGAAGACTCTCTCCTTATCAGCAATTGGTGAAAACATTCCACCCCCTTTATAGAAGGAAAAAATGATTATATTGGCAAATTCTTCACTTTTGTGCAGAACCATGAGTTCTTAGCTTCATTATTTCCAAGACAACTTTTAATTCATGATCTTTGGAAATTGAATTGCTCAACTGAACTATACCTTTGATTCCATGAATAAATAACAGATTATGGTATAATAATGTCAATCATCACACCAAACAGGCCCCATCACTCTTCAATCATGTAAGTCCTAAGTTATTTCTCAACTCGATCCCTCATTTAACATGTTAAGAGTCAAAATGAGTGCTATGTGAATAAAAAATAATGTATTGTGCTTTGTCTTAGAGGTGAAAACACAGTCAGGAAGGTGTAAGAAGTTTGAATTTTTCAATGATTTCCCAAATACTGTAAATACTCTGTTATCCAACATACTTGAAGATTATGATGTTTTAGGTCGTCAAAAATTCTTCTTAAGAAAATGACATCTCCGCTATGTTATAAATTACAAACTTTCTCAAGATTACACGAACAAAAAAATTTACTTCCGAGGAAAATCATGACTTGTTCTTGCTTCCAGGATTCAGAAAGCACTGCACTGCCATCAGACTGTGTGGTGAAAAGAACTTTTATTAGTTTCTAGATACACAGATAACAGAGAGTTTAAAGTATTAGGATTTAAAGAGACATTGTCAATGTACAAAGGAACAAAGTTTGATTTTTGTATTTATATTTGAGTTCTTCCTAAGATTTCATTTTCAATCTGCCATTGAACCCTCCAGAGAGAGTAATTGGAGAATCCAAAAGGAGCAAGCTGTGGTTAGCACACAGACCGGGAGTGCTGGATTCTATCTGTGGGCTCCGACTTCCCAGGCCTGAGTCTACTGGATTCTTTACAGGGGAGTCTGGTCTTAGTCCTCACTTTTTTCGTAGGACCGTGAAATTTTCTAAAAATATTATAAATCTTTTTCACTTCCAAATTAGCATTTCTAAATGAAACCATATTTAAGATTAAGGAATACATATATATCTTATATTGAGACTTTAAGTATTTGTGTGGAAGAAAAAATATTTTTTCCATGTAAGTCAAAGTTTGGTCCCCCAAAATGACTATGTCCTTTAAATTCTTTTCTCACATTTACATTGTCCTACTTAACTATGTTCTGTCCAGTTCAGTAGCATTGACTTTGCAGACACTCAGTTACTATTCATTTATGGTAATGCTGTAAACCCAAATGAAATAAATTCTCCTACTGACATGGCTAGAATATGCAATTCAAATATTAGCAAAAGATAAAACGCAAAGATAATGTGAAGATAAAAGTATAACGAAGTATTTCTACTTAATTTCTAAATGCTTGATTTATTTTGCTCTATGAATAAATGAAGTGATAGCATTGACCAATTAAAAGTGAATGGAAATAACTGAAATCTCAATGACTGTTTTTTTAAATATAATGTGTGTGTATATTATATATATATTGTATTTTGTATGTTATATATGTATATAGATATATATATACACACACACAACTAAAGTAACGGAGATGAAAAGGATAAAGTATATACTACCCTTTCATGTATAAATTGGTATGTTATTGACACATGACATTTAGATAAAAAGCTTTTAACTACTTCTTTTTCAGCATCAGCCCAGGCTGGCACTCCATGTCTATAAGACATCAACAAACTTGTGAATTCAGTTGGAAATACCTAGATATAATTTAGCCCTTTTAGCTTGAATGAGCTTTATTACTCCTTAAGGATCTCATCTTTTAAGCAGCTAAATAGAAAACAGTTTTGAGTCATTTTAAAGTTTCTTGCTCTGAACTGATTGAATTGAGCAAAGAAAACCTCTGGTGTCCTTACTAGGGTTGTGTAAGGTTACGCATTTGCCTTTAAATGTACCAAAATGTCATTGAGTTGAAACAAGTTCTGACACAATGTTTAGACAAAAATCCAGAGATTTTTTTTCTAATGAAGCACTTTCTAGGCTAAATATATGCTCCCTTGCATTCTCACACATCTTTCCATTAGCCATTACTGTTTCTATATAAAACTTGGATGTGATGCCTGCATTTTTATGGTTCTAAGGAGAATTCCTTAAAGCCTTTGTAAAAACAGCTCCAACTGTCTTTTAGAAATATAGCTCAGAGGATGCTGAAGTGCACGGTGAAAACAAAACAGGATTGAGGTGCTTGTTTCTATAATTTCAGTGATCGATGCAGATCAACTCATGTTCATTTATGTTCAGCAATCCAATGTCACTTTTGAGAACAGTCAAAATGACTGCTTCTGCCAGCTTGTGACTCCTAACACCCCTTCTCCCCATCTGAAGCTGGAGCATTTCAAATTGGCTGAGGATGGGCCATTTCCCTCTATCACCGCGCCCCTGCCCCCATTCCCCCACCTCGTTTCCAAGTCTGTGGCCCTGACCTGTATCAGGCTGTGAACTGGCCTTAACAGTAGGGCTGCTTCTCTCTCCTCACTCAGGCAGGCTGCGCTGGCCACTGCAGAGTTCTCTCTATGGACACATGTCTTATCCAGTGGCTTTCCTAAAAATCGGCACATGGAAAGACTCAATATGTGCCTGTGATCAAGAGCCTCGACAGGATAATTACTCATTCAAAAGTAAAACTCTGCAGAATGTGGGTGGAATTGTATAAAAACACAATGAGCCATTTAATTTTGCTAATTGTAGCAATTAGGCTAGCAGGCGCACAGCCTGCACTCACAGCAGAAAGCCAAATGGAAGAAGTGGCAAACAGCCATTTGCCCACAGAAATGAGGGGTTCAGAAACTCTCCCTTGGACATCATGTTGTTTCACCATCCATCTGAAGCTCTTTCTCTAGATTCAGCAAGAAAAAAAAAAAATCAGAATGTTCTAATATTGCATGCGATGATCTAGCCCAGAAATGTGAAAATTCACTCCACCTTTTGTGGCCTGTGTTCTGCTAAATAAGAGACAGTTTAATGTCCCTGAAATGTTTAATCGTTTTGCTAAGATATTTTCATGACATAATGTAAGTCGGAAGCACTGACCAAATCAAATTTTTGCTTTTGTTGTTTCTTTTCCCCTTTGGCTTTCTTATAGTACAGTTCCCCATATTGATAGTAGCCTACTATGATTGCGAGCTCATAATGTGCCCAGTGCTCTGCTAAAGAGCTTCATCTCTGTGATCTCATTTAATCCTCACAGCCGTCTGTGACTTAAGTACCATTTACAGATGACAAAACTTAAACTCAGAGATATTATACAAGTTGCCAGAGGTCTCACAGCTAGGAAACAGCTGAGCTGAGAGTTGAACACAACTTGTAACAGATTTTAACAACCGCACATCTTTCTAGAAGACCAAGAAATATTTTCCCACCAAAAATCTATTCCTGATTTGGCAAGGTGTCAGGAGAAACAAAATTATGGTCTGATGATCAGATTTTTCAAAGAAAATTTTATTTAAAAGTCCAATATATCTTTCAAAATGAAAAGTTAAAAATAAAAAAGTCAATGATGAGGAGTGGAAGTCTCTATCACCCGTAACTGAATTTTACTTCAACTCCCCTAATTCATAGTAGGCAGATAGATGCTACTCTTTCATTTCAGATAACTGTCCCCCTCCATGGCCCTACTCTACACCAAAGTAAGTGATAAATATAAATTAACCTGATGGCTATTCTCTTGTATTCAATACATGTACACTACTGTCATCCAGTTAGACAGACTGAAAAATAGCTCAATCCCACTACTTACTTTGACACTCTGACAAAAAAACAAAAAAGAGAAAAAGAGAGAGAAAGAGGAAGGAAGGAAAGACAGATCAACAAATGTTTGCAGTGACATTATTCTATTCCATTGCCATATATTTCCCTAAATTTTATTCAATGTCTTGCAGATGACAAAATCTAATATGTAAGAGGATTATTAGGCCACCAGATTTGCCCATCATGTAAATCTAGGAACATTATCTTAGATGGAAAGATTAGATGCAAAGTATACAGCAAATGTTGACCAAATATTTGTTGAATTGATTATAAAATAATTGACATACCCTTTCCCTCCTCAGCTTAGATGTAACATATCTGAGGTTTTCAGGGTGACAGAGCTGTAAGCATTCAATGGTGTTGTGTAGTAAGCTATGTGTGGTAGTGTTCGAATTGATGTTAACAAGGTAGCCAATAATAAACCAAAATTTTCTCAACCCTGGTGTTAATTTAAAGATATGTAGTGGTCAATCTGAATTTAATGTATTAAAAATACAAGCAGTCACCTATCTTTCTACTTTGATAAAATTTAGGCAGATATTTATGAAGTTATGTTAAATTAGAAGTCACTAATTGTTATAGAAAGGAGCATCTAGAAGAGATCTAAGTGTCACTTCAGCACACTTCTTTTATAGATGAAACAACAGAGATCCAAATAGATCAGGTCATTTTTGTAATCGGGATTCCTTCAGTCGTTCGTCCCACAAGGATGATCTACGTGGAGAGTATTGCTGGGCAACACACAGCCAAGAGCCAAAGGAACCCGCCTTCCAGCTGCTCACACTTGGGTTATTAGTAGCACAATAAGAGTGTGTCGACGTCAACTCTCTTTTCTGCTCTACCACACTGCTTCTCTTTTTAATATTGATATTTAATTCTGTACTAGATTAATAAAGAAATGTAAGCTTTTCCAAGATGGTGTTATGTAAGCCTCACAATAAAAAATTGCCACACACAATGACAAACATAAGGCAATGATATAAATATAAAGATAAATCAACAATGGAAGACTGCCTATAAAGAGAAAAGTAATGTTTTAATTTGTTCTTATGCCTCTCCAACACTAGACAGTTTTAAATCAAGGTCACAAAACAACAAAAAAATTGAAATACTCCTTTGGCAAGTAATGTTTGACTCAAAACAGTCATCTCTGAATAAATTTTGGAGATATTCCTGAGAATTTCTTTTAAGAAGAGGCATGAAAATTGGACGCCTCTAAAATGTCTGAAGAATTTTCTACTAGGCTACTTCTCTGATTGGGGAAACATCCTTCATTAGCACAAACAATATGTCTCCAGCATACTAGTTATTTAGGAATCACAAATTTCCAGACATAAACTCAGTTATTGCAACCTGAGAGGTTGTTCCACAGCCATACTTCCATTGCCCAGAAGAGCAGCACTGTGCTGCGTTACCCTCAGGAATCAGGATGGCCAGACCCACCTTGTGTGGATGCTCATGCTGGAATTATATCCAATCCGAGCTCTCCTATAATATGGTCCACAGTGATTGGCTTCCCACAGATGTAAGGAGTGTAGTATTGTTTAAACATGACTATTAATTTGCACAACTAATCTTCTCTAAGTGAAGTGATTCTGGTCAGCGAATGTATAAATCCACAGGTCCTCTGTGGAGTAAAAGGAAAGAGAAAAAAGCATATTAATTTCTACAAGTACAGAATAATTCAAAGAATTCCTTGGTGAGTTCTATCAAGCATCCATAAAGCAGCTGACCTAATGATGATGCTAGGTCTGAGGCATGATTGCTAAGTTCACACCACCACTAGTGGTTCGTTGCCATGATTACTGCTATTTTAGCCATTGCACGAGACAAGAAGAGTATAGTTAGTGATAAGATGTTTGTAGAGCAAAGATCACATTTCACAAAATAGATCAACATCAAAACTAAATAATCAACTTGATAAGCAAATATTACCCACACAGTAACAACACAAAATTTTCTTTTGTGTTATTATTGAAGCCTGTCATGTACTCTGTTATTAGAATTTCAGAAAATGTAAGGTTTCATGTTTTTATTATACTTCCATCTACCAAATTAAGCTGGTGCCCACCTCCTCTCTTTATTACTTGATTTGCATTAAAATGGAACTAATCAAATTCTTATTTCATTTAAGTACTACAAATATTAACAAAAGGAGATGTTGTGTTTAGGCTAATTTATCTTAACTGTTCTAGTGGTATTCTGGTATGGAGTTGTATCAAATCAACATTCTTAATTATTTCACATTAATTCATTTATCAGAAAGTCTTAAAACAGCCCTAAGTATGTTGAAAATATATTTTGGGTTTCCCTCATTATAAGAAATTCCTAGTTTGATTACAAACCAGTAGAACATGTCTTAATCAACATCAGCATTTCAATCCATTGTGATTCTGGAAAATGAGCACTTGTGTTTGGGTGTGTTGGGTACATTAACTTAGAATTAACCCTGGACCTGTGTCTTTCAATTGGCCCCACTGTGAGTTTTTACTCTATTCAAATTGGGAGCAATAGCACATCATCCAGTAACCAAAGGAGATCTGTCTGCTAGTCAAAGAATTGTCATTTTATATCCTTCTTTCAAAGAACAAAAGTATTTAATTTCCTTTAATAACCTTTCTAAAGTATTGTCCATAGAAAAGGAAATGGATCTCTGACATATGTTTTGAAAGCCTAGGATGAAACATTTCCCTTGGTGCTCTGTGAAAAGAAATAAATCTCTCCTGCCTCTAGAGAGGGGAAGGGGAGCAAACCAGTCATACTCAGAAATTCGAGCCTCAACTGTCACAAAGCTGCATATTGCTGATGCTATCGATTCCCTTCTTTTTTACAGAAACATCTTGGAACTTGTCAAGCTTTACTGAAGGTGATTTGAGTTAATTAATTCAACAGACCCTTTAATCTTGCAAATTCTTGACTTGTAATATAGTAGCCAAGCTACTGCAAGGGAAAATGAATCAGTTAGTGGAAAGGAGCACGCGTTCAGTGTCAGCCGTGACGTGGCCAGGCCTGAAGAGAAAGACCTCTGTGAAGTAGAGCACTAATGAATTCCTGCTACCTGCTTCCTCATCATTCATGCTATGAATATTCATCCGCTTCATTTGTTTTTGCCAGTCAGCACTGCTTTGAAAAAAAGAAAAAAAGTCAATGGATTCCTAGGGGCTTGCATAGCTCAGAGAATGGGTACTGGTCATGGAGACTCACTTTAAATGCATACAAATCTACTTGTGTTTGGAAATGAAAAAATGTCATTGTCATCTCTTTGATGATCGATCTGAGTACAGTTGCTGCCTTTACTTCGTTTCTTGAGAGTACTGCTGTCAGCATTGTAATAACCAATTTATAAAAATTGAATTTATAATTCAATTTTAGAGGTAAAATCTGCATGGATTTAGCTATTGAATAATTTGATTCCTGCCTTCCTAGGCAGCAACATTGCCAGTTTCAAACTGAGATATATTTGTATGTGGAATTGGCTCTCCTGTTGCTTCTCAGACCCTGCAAATCCTTGATTATGAGCTCTGAGGTCACCAATCTGATATTCTTAATGCCTAAATGTTCACCTAAAAGCAAGCAGGTAGTCTCATAACTAAAAATCCTGGTTCTTTCTCACTTGCTTCTCTGTTTTTAAAGAAAGGTTTGAGCTGCAAGATAAGAATGATGTACTTCAGATCATAGTTTCAGAGTTTGCAAGAGCTTCAGGCGTCCATATGTTCTTGTCCATATGTCCATATGTTCAGTTTTCTGTCTAATCTTTTGGTATAATAATTTTAGGAGTGAACCCTAGACGAATGATTGAAAGTTACAGATTTATCTGATGAGCAATCTAACATCAAAATAAGCAGCAACAGCAGGGATCATTTTCCTTGTGTTTCAAAGATATTTCTCCTTCCTAAGTGATCATCTTGGGGATTAGCTCCAAGATGTACCCAGAGCTCCTGAGTGATTGTCCCAGTTACAGGCACAGTATGGTGCTGCATCCCAGATTCCGGTAAGCCATTTTTCAGAACTAGCTCTTGGCACAGCACTGAAACTTAATGGTTAAAAAAAAAGTGGCCTACCACCATGTGACTTATTTTCAATTGCAAGGCAGTGAAAACTAATAAGTTGAAGAAAATGTTAATTTCCTGAACTCCAAAGCCAAAATAGGCACAAACATATTCTGTAATGTGTAATGAGTTGGTTGACTGTGTGGACACAGGAGCAACGAACAGTCCTCTTAAACAAGGCTCGTGCGTAAGAGTGACTGTAAGTGGTAGTGGGACAGGAGGTTTTATTAATGTAGAGCTGCAGGTGTGATTGAAGAGGAAACCTGTCAGTGGCTTGTCAGGAATGTTTGCCTTTTTATAGAGCAGAGGTTCAAGGTCGCCCCTGCCATTCCATACCTATGGCAATAGATGCATGCACTTATGACAGGCTGGGGCGTGACAGAAGTGGGAAGATAGAGGAGATGTCAGTGGCTTCATGTCTGAGACTGACTCTGTCCTTAAGGGAACAGTTCTCCTTGGTCATTGTCCCCTATGCTGCTAGCTAGCTCTGCATGCCAAGAGCTTCTGATGGATTACAAGATGAGATATTTTAAGGTATTGTAAGTACTCTTGCTTGTAAAACGTGAACCATTGACCTACCCCCCGTTTTAACAGCAATGAGATTCAGGGTTACCATGGCCTTACTCATCATCCCATTGTAAATATAACATGACATCCCAAGAGCCTCTGTGTTTAAATTCACTAAACCAGGTTTACAAGTATTAGCTGAATCCTTTAAACATATTTTGGATCTTGATTCTGCCATCACGTAGTCTGTGTATCTATCCCCAAATTGGAAAAATAATTCTGTGAGAATGATTTTCAGAATAACGGAAGTGAAAAAAAAGTGGGCAGTTAAGCAATTTTTCAGTGTAGACAAAACCACTAGACCATTGATAGCCCTAAAGCTCTGATTTTTCCTCATGACTAAGTTTCTTTTCATTTGGGGGCTTTCAACATCCAAATTTTCCAGATGATTGCTGAACCATCTTCATTATAGGGAAGTAGACATTATGGCATTATTAAAAAATAAAGACTGTCCACATGAATGCAAATATCTCAATGAAAAGTGAATAAGTAGGGCACTCAAGGAGTAAATTTGGTCTTTAAGATGTCAAACATCTGGATATTCGGGAAAATCCAGGTGTTTGAATCACACAGTTTTTCATCTGGTTGTCTGGTGTTGTCTAGACAGACAGAAAATGCTCAGGTGTTGTAGGTGATGGAATTTAACTTTCTTCTGCAGTAATCTATTGCTGGTGATATTCTGCTGCTAAAAATCTCTTTGTTGTGCAAGGAGAAATAAAGAATGCAGAGCAAATGCTATTTGGTTTTTATTTACTTTCAGCAAACGCATGAATGCCAGAGGTTTAGGAGGCTGTCCTGGGTGTATTCAGACATGGTTGCAGCCTAGACCTCCTTCAGAGCGACGGTTCTGAGGGGCTGCCACTTGGCCCCTTCCTGGCAAGGAAGCTTTTTATTCAGCCTTTTTCCATGTTTCGTAATTTTGTAGTTGCCTCTCTGGTCTTCACATACTGTTAATCATTTACAAAGTCTACTTGATGGAACTGTTTAAGGAAAACACAAATTTGTTAAGTTTTTATTCTTCAAATAGAAGTTTTAATTTTAAGGATTTCTTATACCTTTTAAGCATAAAAATAGTTTAAACTGCTTGATGCAATTATTTCACGGTAAATTTTACGGTGTCAATAGAAGTAAAAGTTATTTTTCCCAAATTAAAAAAATGCAGATTTTTTTAGTTTGGTTTGTTGATGTCACTCTGATTGCCAAGGACTAACTGGTTATTGCATATTGAATATTAGTGATTTCTTTGTAGTCACAGAAAAAGAAAGAAAAAGATGACGTCAAAGGGAAAGTCACTTTCCAGAAGGGAAGGTTGAGATATTTGTACAACTTTTGTATTTGTGGTTATGTGTGGTCGTTTCTTCCCTGTTTCATCCGATTTGGCTCTGGATTGGTGGTGTGTGTATTTCCTCAAATTGTGCGCTTACCTCATTTACTGCTCTGAAGCTGGGCGGAAAAACAGGCAAGCTATTCAGACCAATTTTCTTTTAAGTGCGCTTATGTTGTGGAACTTGCTCCGAGGCATTGACTATAAGCAGGCACGCAGAGCACTGGAAGGTATTCAGCTATGCAAGATCACGAGAGGATTTCCAGAGAAAATCTAAATGTTTTGTAGGTTCTTAGGTAGTGTTTTGACTGTATCAAGTTCTGCGTTTAGTGCCAAGTTAGAACGACTTCATGGGATTGGCAAGCCCCTTCCTTGTCGGGTCCCTCCTCCCATCGGAGGCAGAAGTTTCCGCGAAATCAAATGGATACTCCACCTTGTGTAGCAAGGGCCTCCAGTCACCAGGTGTCACTGCTCTGTGCTAATTGTGTTTTGTAAATGTTCCTTCGCAGGGTAGACTGTTTGCTAGTCACACTCTTGGGAAAGCCTCTAGGACACAGAGCCGCTGCCCAGTCACACATATGCATACCAATCCTATTTGGCTTTGCTTTTCCTTTTCCTTGAAATTTTTACTTCACTAAATTCTTTTCCAATCTTTTCACCTTCATGTTATTGACAGGATGTTCAGTTCAATGTTTAGGTGAATTGGCAACAAAGAGGTGATAATCAATTAGCAACTACAAAAACATTATGCATTTTTTTTCAGTTATCTTTTTTACATATAGAATTGAATAGAATTTACGGTTTAGTAGAAAACCAAAAATCCCTGTGTTGAATATAATAACTGTTTAAATATACTTAAATATAGTCTAGGAAACAGTATCCTTTTACACTATGGAATATATTCCTTTCTGGAGACAAGGACTTGGAGGGCGTGGTCTGGTGATGGGAACACAGGGTATGGGAGTCTGAGCACCCTGGAGTCCTCATCCCTGGTCGGTCACTTCCGCCTCAGAAACTCATCCCCAGCCTCATTTTTCCCATATGTGAAAGAGAGATACTATTGATCTACCTACCTCATAGGTGTTGTGAAGATCACTGGAGTTGGTAACGTGCTGTGACACTTGATAACTGGTGCTGGCACAAAGGAGAAGTGTGTGCAGCCCGGGAACAGGCTGTGGTGGGGGCGGTGGGGGCGGCTTAGCAACACAACAGCAATAACTCACCAAGCAGCGTATGATTATTCTTGATCACTTAATAAAAGGGAAACTGGTTCTTCAGAGGTCTATGTAGATCTTTTTTTTAATTATCAGCTTTTTAATGAGAAAATTAAGTCCTTTCATACAAACATTGAGAAGCTTCATATAGAGTGATGGTTTTCCTCTTAGCCAAACTGAATTTTATTAAATATTTATTAAAGGTAGCCAGAAAACTTGGCTCCTTCTGATGCCTAAGAAGTTTGCATGCCTGATTTCAAGCTACATTTTCCAAAACGCATGACTGATACCCAATTTCAGTACTAATGATTGCCAAGGCGTATTCTGAAATCCGCTACCAGGAGGGAAAATTTTTAATAGATATTACTGAGATTAGATTTTATGTTGTTTACAGTGAAATTCTTTTTCATCTCTAAGATGACACATCTCTCCCTTTACAACCCAATAAAAGAATGTAAAGCCTTATTTCTGCCTGGAACTTCTGAGTTGATTCATTTTCAGATTATAAATATATTTTAAATATTTCAGAGAATTATTTACACAAGAGCTTCATCTATACATTGATATACAAGGTACATATAGGTACTTATATGTGCCTTGATATGAGTACCTACTAAGGGACAAAGAGATGGTGGGTAAACAACCACAGAGAACATCCTGCACAACTTCCCCCAAAAGTAACATGTTTCCTCTTACTTAAACACTTAGTCCTGATACGAACTAGGGCTAAATAACATGATTTGTCATTTTTGAGTCATGGAGACAATGTTGTAAAGTAGGAAGACACCCATGAAACTATACTAGCAATAAAGATAATGTTTTAACCATCATTAAACTTCATGAGGCAAAGTTGTTGTACATAAATATCATCCATGTGCCCTTATTTAATAATTATATTCCTTTGCAGAAAAATTTGCATGCTCTTAAAAATACTAAATACGGTTTAAGAAAGTTTATCTTGATAAGTGGGTTTAAAATCATGTTGTGCCGGGGCCGGCCCCGTGGCTTAGCGGTTAAGTGCGCACGTTCCGCTACTGGCAGCCCAGGTTCGGATCCCGGGCGTGCACTGACACACCGCTTCTCCGGCCATGCTGGGGCTGTGTCCCACATACAGCAGCTAGAAGGATGTGCAACTATGACATACAACTATCTACTGGGGCTTTGGGGAAAAAAAAAAAGGAGGATTGGCAATAGATGTTAGCTCAGAGCTGG